>NW_011345613.1:0-28612 GCF_000735185.1 Notothenia coriiceps | reverse complement strand
TATTTCTCCCAGTTATGTTTTTGTGTGCACTGAGGAGTCTCAAACAGGCGTTTGTTAAATCATTTTAAGATTGGCTTTAATCAATGTTTGAAAATGAATTCTTCATATATGATAAATGAGAGATAACATTTTATTTATGGTATTATTTCCACATATTTCTCTCCATTCTTCCTTCTGCCAACGGTGTCGCAGTTTCTCGTCTCTCCCGTTTTTGTGCTTAGTGCGTACGCATGGGTTAGTTTGCGTAGAGGACCGCACGTTTTCCCGTCAAGTTAGTATTTTATAAATCGCAAACATTGCGTAGAAACTGCCGTACTCCATTTTTTGAGCGTATATCCCTTTTATAAATGAGGCCCCTGAGCATTTTGAATAAAAGGAAACAATTGAACAAGGTATATCTCAACATTTTACAAAATAATAAGCAAAGCATCCAAAAGTCTGTCCCATTTTTATTTTTTTAAAGCAATAAACTAAGAAGGTTATTCTGCCTAAAACTTGTGTCTAAAACAGTGCCTGAGCCCTGAAAGAGGCTGCTTCCAAATCAAAAGGCAACAAGGCTTAGTATTGTACTGCCCAGAGGCTAGTGTATATGAGAGAGAAGGAGAGTCTGTTTATGTCCAACCTTGAGGTCTGTCAGTGAGGTTAATAAAGAAGCCTGCCCCCTCTGGTATTTCTGGTATGCACCTTTCTCCTACACACAAAAACACACACACAAACACAAACACACACTTCTTGTATCCCAGCTCTGTCCTAAAGTGCTATGTTGTATGCCAGTCTTTTCCCAAAAATGTTTTACTGTGCATTATTACATTTTCTTGAACGACATTCTGACCTGGAGGATGGTTGTCTTGCTTTTTAAGGGCTTTCTTTATAGATAAATAAAACTCTAACATCAGCAGGATAAACTCTAACTGCTGATGTCCACCTTGTGAAGAACATGTTGTATGTCTCTTACTGTAAGTGAGAACTTATCAACTCTTCTGTGTCGCCCAAATTTGACAAACGATCCTTCCCAGGGCAAAGAACAGGAGCACACCTTTGTCTTCAGGATGGACCACCCTAAGGCCTGTAAGCACCTGTGGAAATGTGCCGTGGAGCACCATGCCTTCTTTAGGCTGAGAGGGCCGGTACAGAAGAACTCAGCCCAGTCCGGATTCATCCGCATGGGGTCACGCTTCAGATACAGGTAACAGACAGATGTACAGGCAGATCAAAGGTTTAAAGATGCTTTTGAATTAGGCACTTTTTGTTTTCTTGCGCAAGTAAGTACAAAAGGTTTGGGATATCTTTTTGTATAAAATACACAGGGCTTATTAAAGTTATCTTGCAATATTTATAGGGGCCCTATTATACTGTTGGGGTTCTCCCTTTCCTGTAGTGTGTTATAGGTTATTGTCCATGTAAATGGTCTGCAAAGGCGTCTCTTGAGCTGTATCTTAAAAAATTGTTGTGGACTGCACATTCTGAGCACAAGTGACCTAAAAAGAGACTAGTTGAGATAAGCGTGGAGAACAAATGCTGCTGGGATTGCTTTAAAGGGGGAGGGTAGGAGGTGTGGAGATGGGTGTGTTGAATGCTGATAAGTTGAATGCTGATAAGTTAAATGCCACAGAGAGCCGTGTGTTTGTTTCTGTACTGTCTCAACCTACAAACAAAGATAATCCTAGTTTGATGTGTAAAAAAACAAGTGCGTACACACAGATACTTGCATTGGTACAAGACAGGCACTCAATGTCAACATGCTGCTGCGGCCAGCTAGCTCCCTTCTGTGTGTTTAAACCCAGTTTGGATTAGCATTGGCAGTAATGTTGGTTTTACACAGAGGTTACAGGGTTTTGTTGTTTATAGATGGTTATCGCTCTGATGGGTCCGGAGTTCACCAGGGGTCAATGCTGGGCCCTTTTTTTTGTTTTTACTTAACAAAGAATAATAAGAAAATGTCTGTTGCATTAAATTCTGCATTGATCAGGCTTACGATTATAGTGTTAATATATTTTTTTGTTTGTGTTTCCAGTGGAAAGACGGAGTATCAGACAACCAAGGGCAATAAAGCGAGGCGGTCAGCATCTTTCGAGAGAAGGCCCAGTCGACGTTACTCCAGAAGAACCATGCAGAACAGAGGTGAGGACAGCACTCAAACTCACTCCTGCAAAGCTGTGTATATAACAATATCAAAACGTAAAATATATTACATGACAAGCACTTGTTAACATACTATCAACTTATACTGTGAGATATTACCTTTCTGTATATTTATATTTTAGAATCTTTCTGAACTGTCTGTTCTTTGTGTTTTCACAGGACCTTACCATCCCCAAGAGTGAGTACACTGATATTTAAACAATGTTACCATGCCATTTCATGATAAAATTACCCTACTCTTATCAATTGTTGTAGCATCTTTGCTGTGTAGTCCTGTTTTTAAAATAACATTGTAAAGTCAAGCACTGGAAAACACTTAGTCAAAGGTCATATAACAGTTTCTACAGTGCTTAACGTGCTGTAACTCACACACAAACAAACACTGGCTCAAGGAAAACCTGGTAAGTTGTAAAAGTAGTGTAATGGAAAAAAGTATTGTCATTACATTTGAACATCTATGAAAAAGCATTGTGGGAGATTTAAAGAGACCTTCATCTTTTATGTAATTCATAATTCTTGCAAAGTGTTTACAATTTGTTCTTTGAATAAAATCTAAATGTCTTTCTTTGCTCAGGATTCTCACCTCTGGCAATGGCTTCAGCTCCAGCAGAGTAAACAAGGTGAGAAGCAAGATTCCCGTGTGTATTCAAATCCTTACTCCATTATACAGAAAACTAACATTTCTGAGTTACAGAAAATCAGAAATGAGACCCAAAGTATCAAGTAAAAATCTAAATTGAAGTAGGATAAAAGGCCAGTAATTGTAGATCTTTTACAAATAATTATTTTGTATGACTAGTGCCAGCTAACATAAAAAAGTGTAGAACTATCTATGACAACTTACAATGAAAAGTATAATAATTCCTTCCCTTTTCTCAACATTTTCAATACCTTCCAATCTGATCCTTCTTTGTGACAATCACTTCTACCACCTCTACCATCCTTACTCTCTGACATATGTTTTATTTTTCTTTCCGCCTGCAGGCTCCCATTAGAGGTGCACGGTCAGCTGTGCCTGCGGTCAGCCCTGTAGCTGCTTCTGCCTGTGCACCCATGGAAATCGAGGCTCTACCCAGAAGTCCTGGAGGGGAAAAGCGGAGGTTGGTACCGGATTTCAGAATCAGTTATTTCCAAAGCCTGCTTATTTTTTGTTATTTTCTAAACTTGCTGACAGTGGCTCCATAGCGAAGTGTGTTTTTCATGTTCTAATGACACAAGAGTGGCTTAACATGGCTTATCCACTGACCCTGTCTTGCTGTGACTAGGGAACACACGGAAGAAAGAGAGGAAGGCAGACACAGAGTATTTGTGTGTTTTTGTTCTATTTCCTACCTGCACATCTCTTCCATGCGTAGCGGTTCTATTTAGAAGTCCAAGTCATTGCATTCACTTGTCACGCATCATGTACGTTGAGGTGTTCTCGGATAGGTTATGGCATGCAGAAGGGATCTTTATGCATGGGTCTGCATTTATGGGTCTTGCTTGGTAAAGTACAGCCGTATCAGATATTGAAATTCATAAGTGCAATATTTAGCCAGGTGGCATATTCAAGCTAAAGAAAGATGGATGCAGTTAATATTATTATTTAGATTTGTATAACACTTTCAACCGCTATCTACCCCGTGTGTGTGTGTGTGTGTGTGTGTGTGTGTGTGTGTGTGTGTGTGTGTGTGTGTGTGTGTGTGTGTGTGTAATCTAATCTATGAACTCTCCTCTGTTATAAACCTGCAATGTCCCCCTGTGTGTTCCAGTATTAACATGTAATGAGGACAGAATGGTCTTGTGTGGAACAGGCCAGGTAGGTACCAACGAACCTCGCCATCGCTCTGGCTTTAACCAATCAATTGCTGTGCAGTGTCGGGCTTTCAGATTTTTTGCTTGGAAAAGGGTTTTCTTGCGATGGAATCGTCTCCTGTGATTTGCTGTCTTGTCCGCTTTTGATCAGCATGAAATGCCAAGCTAACGGGTGTTGGTAATATTATGATTAATTTTTTCGGGTGCTGTGCTGGGTTCTTGCTACTTGCGTCTTTAATCAATGACATGACATGATTTCAGCTTTGGATCTGTTCAGTTGAAGGCTTTGGTGGAATGAAGTTTGTAGACGTCTTTACTTTCAGTTATCTTATGTCATGCTGTGCATCCTGTTAACCATCTACCTGCTCATATTTAATCAGAAGTTATCTTTTTGCCAATAAAAAATGTTGCCAATAAATGTACAGCCTATATAATTAGTGATGCTAAAGCATTACCAAAACAGATTTTAGATTTACGCTGGTAAGAAAACATGACGTGTTTTTTTTTCAGTATAAAGTAGTCACTCGTACTTCCCGATAAGACTTATCAAGCTTCTAGGGAACAAAGCTAATTCAGATTTACAGCTCAGGCTGATCCTGTTTCTAGTAAAGAATATTTCTGTTATGCTAAGAGGATTGCCAGTTATAGGAGCAGGAGCCTTTTCTTTGTTATGTATTAACCTGAGAAACAGGATGCACAGATATGACCTTGGATCGAGCCGTGCATAGAGAGATCGATGACCTATTGCAATGTTTTTTCTGTATCCTCCTCTTAGAATTTGTAGCTCGAAGGTTAAATGGTAAATCCTAAAGGCTACAGAGATATTTATCTTAGTTGTCAGGAAAAAATATGAATATTTGATTACATTTTCATTGACACAACATTCAGGGTGTGTGTGTGTGTGTGTGTGTGTGTGTGTGTGTGTGTGTGTGTGTGTGTGTGTGTGTGTGTGTGTGTGTGTGTGTGTGTGTGTGTGTGTGTGTGTGTGTGTGTGTGTGTGTGTGTGTGTGTGTGTGTGTGTGTGTGTGTGTGTGACACAACAAGTGTTAAGAGTTGTTTACACTGATAAATAAATAAAAAGTCTCACAATGTGGCAGCAGTTACAGGGGACAGGAGGAGGATGCTTTGAAAGAGACTATACCGCTAATATCTGCGACTAATTCCTGGTGCTCTTACCTTTCTCATTCCAATCCTTTCTCCCTTTCTTTAATTACATTGTGTCACTGTTCCTGCATGCATCATTATAGCCCTTGGCTGTTACATATTCTCTATCTCCCTCTCTGTGTTACTTCAACTGTACATGACACAAATGAAAATAATTACTAATATGCTTAAGCCTATACAATTATGATATGATGCCTTTTATACTTATAATATAATCCAAAAATAATATAAAAACAATTATGAAGCATGATGAGGGGGTTAATATTTCAGGAATTACATCTGAATGTAATGTTCTCTTAATTAAATTGAATGTGAAAGGGGAACACTCAAATGTATCAAAAAAATATATATATACTAGCATGTCTTTTTTGCCTAGGAGCCATGTGCCACTATAATTGGATCAACCTTATCTCACCAAATTTTAATTTTTCTTTAACTAACATACCACTTCATCTCAGAAAAGATTCAAGTTATTTTTCCCAAATGTAAAACTTAGTCTGAATATTGCCCCCATCATACTGGTTCTGTACTTTAATGTTTTGTACCTAGAGTGGCCCTTGTATGCCGTCGTAGCAAACGGCTGTATTACTTTGTCATGTAGTGCTGCGTCTGTGTTTGTTGCCGTCTCTCTGACCCTTTCCTCACTCTCTTGCAAACTGCTCCACTTCTATATCCTTCACTATGCCATTATAATAAGTGAGTAGATCACTTTACATTAATGCCTTTGGAATAAGTTCATCACATTTTAATCTCCATTGCTAACGAGAGGAAATGGGAACATTTTAAAAAGGTCAATCTAAGTTCATCCCCCGTAAATCTAGTCAAAGATCATTGGGTTAGTCACTGTTTAGCGGTGGAAATGGGAAACTGTATGCTCCCTTGCCTCTTGTGTTCCCAGTGGAGCTGTCATCATGAATAACAGCTTCTGGCTCAGGGCCTCCAGCTCTGAATATATAAACGCAGTTATGACATAGGCCATCAGCTGCCAGAGGTGCAAAGCCAGGCCACTGATGCTCCAGAGACACCCAGTCCACTTCACTCCGCTCAAGTGTGCAAGTCACACTTGTCAAAGCACACTTAAATGCACGCCAGAGCACAGTGTAACTGAATAAATGTACCATAAGTTACATGTCTTCTACAGTAACCTGACACGCCGAGCTTATCACGACCGTGAACACCTCATTTATTTATTCATGCTGTGTTATGCCCTCTAAAATAACATTTTGGTTAAGTTGTAGTACAACAATGAAATGATTTCCTATGTTAAAATTAAAGGAGCTCCTAAAATAATTATAGAAAATCCAAACCCAGTTTATTTCCCAACTTATAAAATATTGACGCTCAGTCAGAGGCTATCACCGTCTGGTACAGGGGAACTTTTTAGCGTCTATATGAGAAGTACTGGGCCTTTAACTGACTCCAATGTAAACCAGTCATCATCATTATTAGACAGTTGAAGCAAAATACTTTTAAGTGCGAGAAAATCAGGAACGCGTGTCATGTACCAATATCACAACAATCTTTTCTTAAGCCTAACACTTACTTACTAAACATTTAGTTACAAAACTAAAGTCCTTTTTCTTTCCAAAATGATCTTTTACCAAGCCAAACACTTGTGATGGCCTAATCCTAACCAACACCAGCGGAAATTGACTCAACACAACCAAAACTGATGAATCACAATTTAAAATGCACCACTGATCAAACATTGAAATTGACCAGATGGGAGTGAGAATGTGCTTCTTTAATCTTTAAAGATGAAAAAGGTTGTCTAAATGTCAAGCCATATGCAATGAACTACACTTTAAAGAACCAAGCTTTTCATCAGCTACCTCACAAATCTCTTCTCCTGCCTCTCTGCTGTTCCTCTTTTCATGTCTTTCTTTATATCTGAGTTACACAACGTATGTCACTGTTATCTCTCCCACCTTAATTTGCATACAATCAGCTTCTCTTTGCTGTTTTCATTCAAAGCTACCCTTCCTTTCCCACGCCAGTATTGCTTTCCAGTTTACTGTACCTACACTCAACCCCCATCTCGTTACACCCCCCTCCTGTTTGTCCACTTCCCTCCACCCTGTTCTCCTCAGGTCTCCTCTTCCCTCCACCCTTCCTGCTCATATGTCTCATCAAAGCTTCCAACATGAAGTCAGACAGATCCGAAGAGAAGACAACGGTCTCACCCTTTGTACTGACATGAAATGGATGGCATACTGATAAATGTGCTCAGCGGGGACTCACCCTTGAACAAAACGTGTGGTATTGGTGGTTGTGACCGTACCACATGGAAGGAGACATTTGTTGTGAATGAAGCCGTGCCTTATTTACTGAAACATTCCTCAAAACAAACAAACTCAGACTCTCTCATCCCTTTCTGAGTACTCGTTTCTTCCTCTTACTTCTCCTACGTTCTCCATAGAGTGGTGCAGGAATGAGTCATTTTAGCACTTCCAGTTCACTCGTTTTATCAATGCGTTTTTGGTTGGATGCCAGAAAATAAGGGCTGTGGTTAACACAAACCTAAGTACATTTAACGGTGTATTCTATGACAAAAGTGATGTCAGTAAATACTCCTTTGGTAAATCTCAAGCTTGTGTGTGTGTCTTTTAAAAGCGGCTAACGAGGACTAGCAAACATTGTCATGCCGAACATTAGCTTTCTTTAGCTTAGCGGTCAAAGTACATGCGACTGATGACGTATTGTTTGTAGATGTAAACATTAGCCATTTACTTCTGGCAATTGTATTTGCACTTTAACATCATAAAAGCATTGTTAATATATGGAGATTATGCTGCCGAACAAAATGTGCAAGTATCATAAAAGTGTGTTTGCCAAAGATCTTATTTTTTGCCACGTTTAGAAAATTCAATAGTAATAACCCCAATGCTTTTCGTCCAGCCCTTTGCAATGCTGACTACAAAAATAAGTCGTCCCTGCACCACTTTATTGATTCTCCTTCTACACATCCTTTCTGTCCTCTGCCCTTCACTCTTAACCCTCATGGTGAAACCAGCCTGCTGGGGGGGAATGGTATCGATGCCAGGCTTAGGAATTCTACTCCACTCTGCAAGGAAACAATAAGTCACATAGTTCCAGGAAGGTCTAACTAAGCCCTCTTCTGTTCTCATTGCATTTCTCTCCAAATGAGTTTTGTGTTTCTTATAATATTCCAAACACTGTCGCTGTTTTCATTTTTAATTCGCTCATGAAGTGATTTATTTTATTTGTTTTAGTAAGAAAATTTGATTTTCTCTATTTTGTATTTAATCTGATCTGCACATTTCAAGGATCCGCTGCTCTGTTTTAAATGAAAGTTGGATGAGAAGGTTCATGTGTTTCTTAAATTGTAAGCTTGGCGCAAACCAAAACAAGTGAAGCAGGTCAACAGAGTTGTTTTGGCTCTGTCGAAGGTGCTTTTCCAAAGAATCTGAATGTATTAAGTTTGCACATTGTTTCTTGTGTTTTGAACACATTTTAGAAATGCTTGAAGAGGCCTTTTGGAAATAAGCAGTTGCTCCATGCTTTAAGCTAGCCTTAAAGCCCTATTATGCTCTTTGGGTTTTTCCCTTCCCTGTAGTGAATGGTCTGCAAAGGCTAAGTGCCCTAAGTCCCCCCCCCTCACCTGAAATGCCATGATTGTAGTCCTTTTTTTAATTCTGTAACATAGTGAAATGACTATGTAACACTTGCGCTTCTATTGGCTAGTGCTCGGACACATTGTACGTGATATGCGGGACATCTCCAAGTGGTTGACCAATCATAACAGCAGACTGGTCTCTGGTTTCAGACAGAGGGTGAAAAGAGGTGCTGAAGCACAGGCAATGTGAGAAAAATTCAGACTTTTCTGAACATTAGAGCATTGAAACATGTCACAGCAGAGGCACAACATACTAATATGAACCTGAACATGAGCATAATAGGGCCATTCAACCTATCCTGGACTTAACACTCAGGAATGTAATTATCACCGACCTTCTCATCCAACTTCTTCCGAGACATCAAACAAGCATAACTCCGTTAAGATGGTTGTAAGTACCGGTATATCAAAATCAAATGGAAATTATTTATCTACTGTAATTTGTGAACACAACTGCAATGATGTTGGCATAGTTGGGGGAGTTACTATAATAGCCCAGCCACTAAGGTACTGTTGGGTTTGTCTGAAAAATCTGTAGAAGGAATCACTTAATGCTTACCTACCGTACAGCTCAACTATTCCACTGTTAGTTTTTTTTATTGCACAGTTCAACCAATGAAGATGATTTTGTATTATTATTGTTTAGTTTAATGTTAACAACATAACTCTGACCAAAGGATGTTTATCTTACTGAATGTTTGAGAATAAAGACAGGATTATTCTTGATATAGGTAAAGTATGTAGCATTTGATTTACTTTTATAACGTTATGCTACTGTATACACACTGTTAGAGAACGATAACCAAAGAAATGACTGATGTCTTCTTTCTTTTGCTGTTATTCAAGTTGTACCCGAGCTATTTAACACATAATAAATATGATTCAAAATCTAGCCACATGAGGTGGGTTGGTATATTGATGCTTTCGTATAGCACAATTAGAAAAGAAAAGCATACACAAGGCTACTAGGATTTTACGTGAGAATACAATGGAGACTTTTACTTTAAATAGTCCCTATTGTGCTTTTTGGAGTTTTCTCTTTCCTGATGTGTGTTATATATGTTTGTGTGCATGTAAACAGTCTGCAAAGGCTAAAATCTTTTTGGTAACTTTTGGGGTATTTAAGAACATATTGATCTCCCAATGAAATCCCTGTTTTTGTAACCTATTACTTTAAATACATTTAAGAACAATGCATTGTGTGTTTTGCTAACATAAGCGTTGGATGCATCCTCACCCTTTCCTTCATGGATACCTTAACATGTGGGAGTGTTTATATATACATTCTATTTGTGAGTCTTCAGGCAACACATTTTACTTTTCCTCACATCTTTGTGTTTGCTGTGCTTTAGCTCATGTTCTCCACAGGCAGTAATATAGTTCTCATGTTTCACCGTGTCTTCGGGCTACAGAAATATGAGGTAATAAGTACTGCGCTGCTGGAAGAGCTTCCACCGTAATCCATGTATCGGATGTTTCGCTTCGGGTCACTTCAAATTCTGAGGATATTACACCACTTTTTTCCTTCTAAAGTTATTGCTTTCTCTGAAGACTTATTTCCAAGTACTGAATCATGCTTCTTAAGAAAACCTTCTTCAGAAATGTTATTTTCTTTCTCTCGACACACATTCTCATATGTTTCTGGTAGAAAGGACAGTAATTACTTTATTTTTGTACTTCGTTGTTTTCCTGTCGCATTTTCAGGATTGTGGGATTGTCTTGCCAAAACAAATGGACCTTAGAATATATTATATATACAATATATATTGCATGGTTGTTTGCCTTTTGGTTTGTCTGTCAGCAGGATTTCAGAAAAAGCATATTGGACTGGATTTCCTGAAACTTGATGGGAAAGTGTCCAATAGGCCAAGAAAGAACCAATGAAATGTTGTAAAAGATCCAAATGATAGGACAAAAGCGCACGTTATGTTTCACTTTCAATAACACTGCAACAATAGGGATTGTGCTGCATTGACGTGGTGTTGGAACAACTGGAAGAATTGGTTCCATCCTGGGAAAATGTACAGAAACAGATATGTTGTTTTAATGCCCTGAGCAATAAAAAGCAACATCCTTCCTTATGAACTCACCAAAGAAAATAGCGTCCATAACTTTGGGAATGGTACCATCCTAGGAGCATCAAAAGGGATATTTAAATAATCTGCTGCTGTGTTTTTAACAGTTGTTCAATAAGAATGTCAATATTTTCCACTATTTGTAAACATTGAAAAGGTTGTTAGCCTAGCACAAAATAAAACCAATTGGAAACAGTAGGATAACGGTTATGTTTGCTCTGCAAAGGTGCTTTTCCAAAAATCACTGCTTTTTTAAAATATCTATAGGCCTACTGTTTTTTGTGTTGAGCAAACCTCAACACATCCTGGACTCAAAACTTAGAATAAAAATGCAGGCTTAAGTGAATTGGAGGTCTCTCCTCTTCGTGTACCATTAATAGATATATATTTTCTTAATATCATTTTGTTGCTATGTGTATGGCAAGTAATACCAAAATGTGGCCTTGTACATCATCTTGGTCCAGTTTTGACATCTTTGCTGAGTCCATTTGTCTTATGGCTGCCGCAGGTAAGTTGTGCGGCTTGTTGATCAGGAATTATTCTGTTTTATTTTTGTCTAACATTTAAATTATTCCCAACATTGTTTCTGCTTGTAATCATGATCATTTTATAAACCCCAAGTTGATGTGATGCTTATATTATAAAATCCTTTTCTCTGTCTCTAGTTTGCCTATTGCTGACCTGATGGAGACGTGCATTGATGATGTCCTCCGGCCTCCTGCCGTCCCCACGGTGACGGCTACAGACGAGGCCGGAGCAAGCGGCTCCTACGCCCCCCCCAGTACCACCGGGGAGGATCCTCTGGGTCTCGCTGGTGAGCGTACAGAAAAACCACAAAGTAAATTCAGACCGTCAAAGAAAATGTATTGGAAAATGTTTTACTCAGAAATGTCAAAATAATTAAAATCTTGTCTTGCAAGCCTCTCAAATAAACCACTTTATTAGACCCTCCAGAAAAACGCCGGCTAAAATCCTTGATTATGCGATTAAACATGCGGGGTTTTTATGTGATTTTATGCGGTGAAATTGCGGGAAGTTGCGAAAAATAATAGATTTTTTTTTATATATTGAGCTGTCTTATTTATTCTCTCTCTCACACACAACCTGCCACTAACGTTAAACCCCTTTACTATTCAATTAAACACATTCTATGTTTATTTATTGTAAAAGCAATGGGGCTATTTTAATCACACTCTCTCTCACACACACACACACACCCCCCACACACACACTTCTCCGCCTCATTCTGTTTTCATTTACTCGTTCGTTATCTGACCATCTGACCAGCTTCAATCTTGTAGGCTACTCACTTTGTTTCTTGTAGCCCTCGAAAGGGTTTTGGAGGTTGATGCCTCGGTGAACGTGGGTTGTTTGGCTCTTCTTGCCGCAAGCAGCAGAAAGGATTTTCGAATGTTTGAATGAATCAAAGGTGGGTCGTCACCGTCGATTTTCTCTAAGACGGTATGCCTCAACACACAGTTGCACGGGGGTGCCAGGAATAGTTTCCCCCACTTTCTTGAAATACATCGGGGTACTGCTTTGCCCGGTCATTAGCAGAAATGTTCGTCGTATGAGTTACACACGTTCACTCTACGGTGTTGTTTACCTTCTGTGATGCGCGAGCTGATGACATCACGTCATCATCATCATCACTACTTCACGTCAAGACGAGTTAACTTTTTTTTTCTCTCAACTTTGTGTGGAAAAATGTGAGGATTATGCGGCCGTTTGATAAATATGCCGCCTTTTAAAAATCTGCGCCATTTTGCTGATTATGCGGTAAATTCTGCGATCGCAGAATCGCGTTTTTCTGGAGGGTCTACTTTATGTATGAAAAATGTGTTTCACAAGATAATACAGTGTAGTGACAATATGTCAGACTACGAGACACTGACACCACCACTTACTGTAGACTCACTCCCATCTTATTTTAATACATCACTGCTTCCCATTCTTCAGTTATTTAAAGAATTGTTTCACTAACATTAACTAAAGAAAGACCCCAGAGATGATGTGTTCAATGATACATAAAAACAATGAAGGAAAGTAAAGCAGAATACTGAAAAGAGGAACATTTAAATGTAATTTCCTTAGTTATGTGTATGTTTTATTGTGCATGCTCTGAAATATCCCAATGTAGTTGTATTAAGGTTAATGGCTGTGTTTCTCCAGAAGCAGCAGCCCGTCTGAAGCAGCTAGAGTTGGAGACCAGTCCGCTTCTCACTACCCCGAAAAATAACATCAATGTCAACATGACCATGAATAACCAGGTGGGTAATTGTTTAAAAAGTATTTGTGTATTTCCAACTTCAGCTAAACAATTTCGTTCTTCTAGATAAAGGCTGGGATTACAAACATGGAGAAATAACCGTACGGATATGATAGCATTTCTTCTGGTTTGTTTAGTTCTATTTTCCTCACGTATTTCTCTCTCATCTGAACAGGAGGATGTGGTGAAGCTGACGGAGAAGTGTGCTCTGAACAGCACAGGGAGCAGTCCTGCCGTCACTCCTCTGTGTGTCCCGGAGGAACTGAAGAGTAACATCCTGAAAGCCCAGGCCGAGGCTGCTGCCCTCAAGGTGAGGAACAGAGCTTCAATCAAAAGAAATGCTTTGTTTTATTAGAATTTGAACAACTGTCAGTCTAGAACAGGGGTCCGTTGTCTGCACTGTTAACCCTTTGGCTTATCATTTGAATTTAAGGATTAATTCAATCAACTGCACAGTATAAATCTTTTGTAAAGCACTGTAGCCTTGCCGTTTTCAGTAATGTTAGTCCTACAGTTCAGATGGTGCTAATATGATCGGTGAAAAGTCGAACTGAAGTGAGGGATATTATCCATGCTTATTTTCTTGTCATAACCTTTTGATATTTAGAGGGTACAATTATTTGAAGTGCCCTCTTTGTGCTGGGTACTTTCACTTGTAATGCTGTTAAATGGTTTTAAAACTAAAATCTGATACTTTCATGTATAAAATAATGGAATTAATCTAGGGCCTTGCTTTTCTAACTTTCAAAACAACCCTTTTAAGCTCAAACAGTGACTACTTTTACATGAACAGTATTATTTTCAATTTGAAAAGGATCATGCAAATAACATATTCAGTGTCTACTATGAAATATTGTGTATGAAGCATTTTCTGATCAAGGCTTGGGGTTTGCCAGATTTGGGTAATATTTTGTTTTTAAGAGCGTTCTTTGGGAATGTATACAACACATTTAGTACTTGTGTCTCGATCAAGAGTTTAATCGCAGTTTCCGACACACAGCCTCATGACTGTTTACCGCCAGCTCTTTTTGGTAAATACAATGTGGTAAATAAATATAACGCATACCTTATCAAGAAGGTGGTTGAAGGAATGAGGGAGGCTATGTGCACAATGACGATCCCGGTGGAAACGTTCAAGTGGGAATACAGCTTTACAGCTTAGTAGGATTATTGTGTTTTTTTAAATAAGGGCAAAACCCAGAATAATCTGTGCAAATATGAATGATGCATGTTTGTATTAGTCCATCTTTTTATCTTTCTACCTGTTCTTCTGTGTAGGGATCTTTGGAGGAACATATCGTCATTGTTGGAGAAAAAAACTGTAACGTGCAGGAGGCCTCGGTCAGGTATGAACATACACAGGAATCACTCATGAATCAAAGCACAGTCTATAAATCAAGATAGAATAAATCTACCTTTTTGATCTCACATTGGGAAATGGGTTATGATACAGCAGCAGCATGTTTATAAGGCACATTGCACATGAGTTTAAAATGCAATAATATTCAATAAGATCAAAAACACAAACACTAAATATATACATATCATAACAGCAGAAAGCTAAATATCTATAGAATACACAATGAAATATGTTAGAATACACTTTAATAGAACAACTTACTACGACAATAACATATGATACTTTATACACACCTATTAAAATAAAAAAATTGCAACTTGCATATTGTTGTTTTATCATAAGTGTCCAAATAATTATTAATAAAAAAATAATATGATGTATAAATACAAAATAAATCAATGAGCAGGTTTTTGCTTAGACCACCAAAACATATTCAGCCGTCGAACATGTTGTGCTTGGTTGTTTTTTAAAGTTTTTACAGAAAAACCTTCTCTCCTTTTTTAAAAATGGTCTTTACAGTGGAGTCAGCACAGAGCTTACATGGTCAGGAAGAAAGCCATTGTCAGTCGTGCTCCATTGTCTTGAAATTAGCCCTCCTCCTCCTCCTCCTCCTCCTCCTCCTCCATCTTCCTGAGTCATGCCAACTGTCAACACATTGTCTCAGCCAATCTCCGCACACCCTTCTGCTCGAGCTGATTATCTCCCTGAATATTCATGAGGATTATCGCTGTAGCTCAAAACATTACATCACCTGCAGCTCATTCTTACAAGCAAGGCTTTCATCGACTGTCAGGCAAATCCCTGTCGCCGGGTCGTATCCGAGGCAGACAGTGGAACACGCTGTTTCAATTTCAAAATACTTTGTAATGACGGAGGAAATGTTTGTTTTGACAGTTGCAAAATACAAAATAAATAATATTTAATAGAATAAATATTATTTAAACATAAGAAGTTAAAGAAAAATGTACATATTGTACTACAATATTAAACGACAATTAATATGTAAACATGTGTCAATTACATTTGATACAGTTGTGTATGTAAGTATTAATAAAGATATCAACACTTTTTCCCATTAACGCCTTTCAAATCTTGATTTATAAAGTCATTATTTATTATCTTAAGGATATTTTAATCAATGTAAAATGATTTATTATAACCTGTCATGTGAGTTTTCTTTAAATATATATACTGTATATTCTACTGAAATGTCACATTAATTAGACAAATAAAATATATCCTAAATGAAGTATGTGCCATCTATTTCCAGGTTGAAGGTGCGTACGGGACGGATGGGCAGTAACTCGTCTCTGACTGTCATCAGTCGCCCCGACAACCAGGACTCCTGGGACCTGCTCAAACCGGCCTCCTTGGGCTCATCAGCCAGGGCCAGGTCAGTCTGTGTGTCTGTGTGAAATAAAGGGAAAAGTTATTTCATATTTCCTGAAAAATTGAAACATAGTCCAAAAGATTTGGATGATTTCACACATTGATTTCACCCCCCCCCTGCCTGAAACACCTCCATTGGACTCCTTTGTTGACTTCCGTAACATGATGACATCCCTATGTAACACACGATTATTTTGGCTAGCTTTACAACAGATTGTACATGATAGACTAAGGGGCGGGACATCTCTCAGCCGTTGACCAATCAAAGCAGACTGAGCTCTGGTTTCAGACAGAGGGTGAAAAGAGGTGCTGCAGCACAGGCAGTATGAGAAAAATAAAGAGCTTTTTGAACATTAAAGCATGGAGACATGTCACAGGAGAGGAACAAAATACTGATATGAACCTGAAAATGAGCAGAAAAGGGTCCCTTTAACCTACTTTAGCTGTTGGTACCTTAAGAGTAGGAAGAAAGAAAAAGCTTGACCATTCAGATCTCAAGAAGGAAGAATAAAGGAGGATAGAAAGTAGCGGTATGAAGATGGGATTTAAAGAAAGAGATTACAGCCCCCACCTGCTTTGACTTCAATTGAATTATCTGAAGAGTATAACATACACAATCATCTGTTGTCTTCCAATGGGTTGCTTGGTCTTTGCTGACATCTGTTGGCGTGTTTGAGTATCTTTGTTGAGTCACATGACTTGAGTTCTGCCTGGATACTGCTGCCGTCTCCGCTCTAAGTGTTTACAGTAGGATGACACAAAATGCAGACGCTTGACCAGACAATTCACAAAAGGCCCCCGGGGCCCCGGGCTCATTGATGCGGTAAACGCTCGCTCTGTTCAGCCTCTTTATCTCTGTCCTACAGTCTGGAGAATATCCCCTCTGCTGTGCTGACACAATGAAGCCATTAATCAATAACTCAATCACACAGCATTCAATCAGGAAAGATAATCCCTTAACTATATTATCTAGCAAAATGTGATTCTACTGGGTTTTTTCAAAGCTTGAGGGACTTTAAATATGACTGTGTGGCTTGCTGTGAGGATTTTCTCTCTGGAGTGGAGCATAAATCTATAAGTCTGCTTATTCTTTCTCTCTTTTCATGTCCGTCAGTGTGGAGAGGCTGGCTGAAGACGTAAACCCCTCCGTCCCCAAGATGCCCTCTGAGCCTGTCTGCGAAGCCACGGCACCAAAGGTAAAACCATTATTAATAGTTGAATTATTTACTCTGGTGCGTTTACATTTTTTTACAATGGAAATAATAGCCATGAATCTTTGAATACATGCACACAGTGTTTACTGTTAGTGAAAGCTTGAGTATGAATGTTTAGTTAGATTTTCAATGGCAGTCAGTATCTAATTGAATATATTTAATAAGGGTACAGGTACATAGAGTTAAAATGTTTCATCTGACCCATTAGGCGCTTTCACACTGCAGTACTTTTCCCACTTTAGTTCCGATATAGTTCCGAAATGTCGCGTTCACACCAAAAAAATCCGGATGTAAAATTAGTTAATGAGAACCTTTTTACCCCCTTTTCCGTCCCTGCTAGAGAGCAGGGACTTTCGTGGGAGAAAGAGGTTCCTATGTCTGATTGGCTGGGCGGATTGCAAACCACGCTCCGTAAAACTCCCAAAAAGTTTTGTGAAGCCGCCATTTTATTATCCTCGCATTAGCATTATTAGCATTAGCCCAGCGCACAAACGCAGAGAGACTAACTTATGGCAACACAAAAGAAAACATGGGAGCGGTGGAGATGAGGAGGTGTCTGCGTTCTGTAGAAGCTGCTGGGAGTCCCAGTGTGAAAGCGCCTATTGTTTATTAAAGATGGACAAAAAGGTGACTTTGCCAGATAATCTTCAACGCTACAATACACTGTAAGGAGCTCCACAGTCCTACTATTCAATTCATTTTATTCCACTAGATTTGACCTTTAATTAAAAAATGTAAGGTAAAATCTTAAAACAATAATGGAAATATGCAAAATGACATACAGCAATAAAGCTTTAGAAACTGTTACCCAAACGCTAATCAGAAAGTATTATATTACTACTAAACAATCATTATTGCTAACACATCTAGAATTGTACATGTGTTGTATAGAACATATTAAAGGCTAAAAATATCTTAATAATGCAATCCTGAATAAAGAGTGTGGCACTTGTGTAATCTGAGGGAACATCTTATTAATAAAGATGTATTTTGCATGCCACATGTATAGCTCCTCTGCGAAACCAAATGTAAAAACATTGATTAATAAAAAACTTGTCTAAGTTTTCTGTTTTGGTTTGTATCATTGTGCAGGTTAAAGCAGACGAAGTTAACCTGCCAAGCTCCGCCCCTCTGTCTGACAACCTGATCGATTTCACCGATCCAACCCCTGTGGTAAGATGCACTTCTACCTCATGTAAAACTCCTACAAATAATAATATCCTTAACTCATGAAAAACATATTTGTGTATGAACCTTTTAAGATTCCAATGCTACCAGTTTTAAGTGCAAAAGTGTTTCTATAAGCCTTCTCCATCGCTTTTTTAAGACATGTAAAAGCTTCAGACATTAGCGAGCTGGGTATTTACTGACATTTATTCGCAACAAATCTCATAAGCTTGTTTTACCACAGATCATTTTTCTCACATATGTTCACCTGGAAACGTTGACTCATGTTGTGGTTTTGGACTCATTCCTGCACCATTCTAATAAATGTGAAAATATTTGAATTGTTTTTCAGTTGCCTTCAGTGCCGCCGCCCAAACCTGTCCTCACTCCTCGCTGGATCATCCCTACCACTGCTGTGAGTACCACTCTGATTTGAATCTGTCTAGCTTCTCTCCTGATCAACTGTCTGCCTTTATCCCCACAGGTTCTAATGAAGTTAAACATTTTCATGTTTATTGCATTTTGTTTAAATGTCCTGACGCTGGTGATTCATGACTCAGCGTTTATCTTCCACATGCACTTGCTTAGTCGCTGTTCTCATTGGCTGGTGTAGAGGCTCTGTAGAGAATGACCTCCTCCCTTCTCCCCCCCTCTAATGCAGCCTCCCGGCGTCTTTACTAACGGCCTGCTCGACCTTGACCCCCCCGCTAAGGTCAACCCTCCTCTCCCCCCAGATGTGGGAGCAGCTTTCACCCCAGCCCTCCCCCCACGTAACAACGCCTCGGCCAGGTAAAACTCTTCACATTCAAACCCAAGTCGAGTTTGTTTTTAGAGTACATTTGGTCGCATGCTGCCCCCTGCTGGAGTCACTCTGCTACAGGAGGTCAGCTCTTCACTGAAGTTCTGCTTGGTCTCTGCTACTCTGAGAAATCATGAGCTCACTTAATGGCTTCTGGCAGTAAAACACAACTAGTAACTCAAACTGAATAGTGGTGAAATGTACATTTACTCAAGGACTGTATTCAAGCATAGTGTATTTAAAGGTTATGCGACTTAATATTCCACTACATTTATTTGACAGCTTTAGTAGCGAGTTACTTTACATTTTGAGATTATTAAATATTACAAAAAAACATTAATTATTTAATAAACTGACATAATTATATGTTCAAATCCAGCTACAGTTTACGTAAGTAATTTGAATACCAGCTGTAATGGACACATAATTGCATCCACAATCATCATCTATTAATTGATATACTGTATACAATTCTGTAATGACCTCTTGTGCTTTTGATATACAACTATATCCCCCCCCCGCAGCACTATCGGAAAGCCGCCAGCCTCGGAGGATGGAGCCAAACTCAGAGGTCTCCTGACCACTGAGCTCTGAGGGAGAAAACCAGGAGCAGCCATCACAACGTTCAAGCAAACTGGATCAGATGTGTTGCGGGCTAAAAGGAGAGTGAACACAGGGGGAGGCAAACCCTTCACTTAACACAGAAAAGAATAGAGATGTGACAGATGTTCACAATAACACGACACCAAGCCCAGTAAAACGACATTTTGCACCAGTATTAACATATAGAGAACACTTATTGTGTGAACTGCACGCTGTCAGTGCTTAAATCTCATGACACTGTAAGGTACATAAGGCTCAAAGGGTAAGTTGTTCCCCCCCCCCCCCCTTTTTTTGAGTCATGCTGTTTATTACTGGTGGATCCCTGCTACAGTGAGATCTTCTGAACACACAGCTTTAGAGCTGGAGAACACTGGATGAAGGACTGACATCTATAAAAAAGAAAGACTTTAAATGTTGATCCCAAGAGATTTAAACGCCTGGACTCTTAACATGATGGATATGATACTGTTCTGTCCTTGTAGCAATTTGTTGTTTTTAATCCCACTCAATACTACACTTGCTCTGTTGGTAGCCACTGGATGTACTGTAAGAACTTCACTGGATTATTTTTGCCACACTGTACCTTGAAACTATTTGTTTTGATGACACTAGAGGTGACCACTTTAATTTTTCAACGGTTTTCATTATCCTGCTTTTTTGTCTGTTTTTATGTTTTTGCCCATCACAGTGCTTCTTATATATTTCCGTAGCAGCATGAGGACGTTTCGAACATCACTAACAAAATGTTTTTCTGTGTCACTTTCTGGACCTTATCAGGACTTTGAGTGAAAGTTGGAGATGAAATATGATCTTATACTTGGTGTCCTTGAAAGCACCGCCTCGACCTGTGATAGTTTTTCACTCATGATTATTTCTATGTTGGCAATGTGAAAGCAGGAGTGGTTCGGTTGCTGTGGAAACCTTTGAATCTACTGTGATCCCAGCTGGATTACCAAACTGGAAATCTTAATTATTATAACACTGGATTTAGAGCAGCGTATTCTGGCCTTTTTATAGGAAAATAATGATTACAAGCTGAGGGAGGAGGCGTGATATTCCAGGATGTATTATCTGACATTAAAAGGGTTAGTTTACGAGAAAAAAACTCACTAATATAAGAAGAAAAACAAATAATCTATGAAAATCCAGTCAGAAAAGTGAAGGAAAACCTTTCAAAGTGACATAAAACACAATATTTAGCTGTTTCTTTCACATCATTTCTTTACATTTTGAGATTTTCTGTGACATTATAATTATAATCTCTTAATCATTTCCCTCAGAATAACGCCCTCTCCTTCTGCTCTGTATTTTTGTTTAGGTTGGCCTTTCTATACCCTGTTGTAACACATCTCTCCCGGTATTAACGTGCTGTAGTCATGGCCCCGCCTTATGGAAATGAATGTATTCAGAAAATCTGGAAAAGACATAGTATGAAAACGTGTTTATCTAAACATGTGCTGACCGTTTATACCCGACGGAAATCATGTGAAATCTCTTAAAAGCTGGTTTTATAAATGTGAAATTGAGGCCTACATTTTCTCAGTTATTAATGAAGTATATCACATTTACTTTTTTTTGTTTTATCTCAGTCCCCGTTACATATTACCCACCCAGTCTGGACCCTCTTTGAAATGATCTCTGAAAGGGACGTCATGAGTGTTTTTACAATGTCTTCTTAGCAGTGAGTTATTTATGCTACTCCTCAGTGTAATTGTTCAAATATGACATGTTGTCCAAAAGTGTTGTAGCGTACAGTGATTATGTATTGTCAGTATTATGACATCAGCTGGCTGTAGATACGAAGTAGATTTATATATATTTTTTGAAAATGATGTTGGCAGTATACACACTGAGCAGAACTCTGCATTGTTGTATTTTCTAATTGAAGTAGGGAACATATTACTGACTGGAAAACAAATAGTGACATCTCAAATGCAATTTTATATAAACTTTTATTATTTTTTTCTGGAATACCTGATCATAATTCAGTAAAGCTTTGCTACAGTAGAAGCCAATTGTTCTTGATTATTTTATTACTGTTGAAATGATTTGCTTATCAGTGATTACATTTGGATTGATGCGAGACTACACAATCTGATTCGCTGTCTGCTGGGCCAGATGTGATCTCTGTCATGTTAGACCAGCTGAAACAATGACCCGGATCACTGAGGGGGAAACATCTGATTTCCTAGTCCTGTTTAAATTGCCTTGCTCTGGAAAGCTATTGTATCGTTATCAGAAGTTGAGCAATAACAACTGACTGTTTCATATAGTAACAAAGGGCTTTTCTTTCCCTCGCAGCCCCCCTTACTTTTTTGAAGAGTAATCCCCAAAACAATGAACATAGTTTTCTGAGTTCTTGTTTACTTACAGAGGAAACGTATACTTCTTATACTCCCAGGTCCGAGGACATCATTTATTAAGATAATTACATTAACAACAGGCTCATGTCAAACCATTATTCTCTCCATTAGTCGAAACATCCAATCTCTTTCAGTTATTGCTTATTGGTTGACAGAATGGAGGGCACTACAGAACAATTTGAGACCCTTTGCCTTTTATTAGTTAATGAACAGTAGAATTCACTGCTCCAACTGTTTGTAGTTTGTACAGTGTGAAATGTTTTGTATTTAAATCGCCCCCCAGACTTTTCTTTACAGATACACTCTGATTACATGTTTGTGTTTCAATTAAGTATTTGTACAGTGTACAATTCAGTGTACACAACTCTCCAATCTATGTCGTGAAGCTGGTAAGAGTCTACAATAAGTACTGTACTCCTTTTTTACATACTTTTATACAGTATCAGACTTTTTAACAACAGACATTTCATTTCTCATGATAGAATGAGCACAGACTTGCTAATAACATTGTCTGTAGTTTGTTGAATGCACAGGAGCCGGACCCTGAAGCTGAAGCAGCTGAATGGACAGCGGTAATGTCAAAATGTCTTCATTGAGAAAGACCATTCGCACTACGTGGAGACCAAAAACGTTTATATCTTGTAATATATACTTCGTAATACTAGAGTTAAAAGTTTAAATACATGAAATGTGTCTGCTGAATTATGGGTATGTTTAACAGTCCTTTAAATCTATATTGATGATGACATAATGTCAGACACACTGACAACTTAACCAGAGGTGGGGTAAGTACTCAGATCTTGTACTTAAGTCAAAGTAGAAATAACAGAGTGTAGGAATACTCTGTTACAAGTAAAAGTCCTGCATTCAAAATGTCACTCAAGTAAAAGTACAAAGGTATTGGCATCAAAGTACCAAAAGGAAAATAAGTCATTATGCAGATTGGTCCATCTGAGAATAATATTTGTTTTGATTATAATGATTGATCATTAAAGTGTTCTCAAAGGTGGTAAAGGTGCTGCTAGCTTGAATGACTTTATATACTGCAGGGTAGCTTGTGAATTTACTCCAGGTGGAACTAGTCTGATTTAGGTGTTATGTATATTTCACATCATTAACCCAAATCTGTTAAGTAACTAAAGGTATTAAATAAATGTAGTGGAGTAAAAGTACAACGTAGCATATCATGGAAAGGATCAAGTAAAGTACAAGAATCTCAGAATGATACTTAAAGGTGGGTAATTATGAAGAAACCAGCTCGAGTGCGCTAGAATTTGAAAATACACAACCGGAAAAAATCTGCCACTTCCTTACAGAGCCCCTCCTCCAACACACACGAACGTGCACATGACCAATGAGGGCACGAGATAAATTTGTGCACAGATGGAAAGCTGACAGGCAGGTAGGCCATCCAGTTATTTTAGCCGGGCCGGCTCATATGATTGGTCGTGCTTTTTACAGTACTACGGCTTCCACAGATGACATTTTTTAATGTTTTTATTGTCAAAGCATTCATTGCTATCGGGATGTTAAGAGCATTCCATGGAATATAACAAAAAGTGTTTCTGAAGTAAATTACATACCCCATCTTTAAGCACAGTACTTGAGTAAATGTTACTTCCCACATCTGAATTGAACCGTAGCCTAAAGGGGGCAAAAATAGTGAATCCAAAGGCCTTTTGAACTGTAATTCTGGTTAGTGGACCAATATCTTGGATTATATATCCGTACTCTTTCTGTTGGTCTCTTATATCAGCTCTGTTAACAGTCTCTAATGCATGTTAGCCAATCCACCACTGGGGGGCAGCACAGCACCATATTTGACCGTCTAGCCTCAGATCTCCTCCATGCTCTTCCTGCAGAAATGCTAATATCTAAATTATGAGGATTAGATACTTTATAATCAAAGCAATCTGAAAAGAAAACATTCAAAGACGTTGCTATTGATTTAATTTTTTTTTTTTTAAATCTTATTAATCAAGGGGCATCATTAGCTTAGACCTTATACGACTACAACACATTGACTTTCCTAACAAAGGCAACTTGTTCTAAAGGAAGTGTTTGCTGTTTTATTCAATTTGTCTCTTTTTTACCGCTTTATTCTCTTGAATAATCCAGAGGGGCTCAGTAGAAGTGGGTCTTTTTTTTAATAACAATATGTAATTATCCTTTTCCTATTATATATTATAAAACTCTTCACAAATCCAACCAAAGATTTGAACAGGATTTCAGTGATTATTTCCCCCTGGATAAACGTTGCCATGTCTATAAATGAAATTATAATATCTTCAGGTTCAAGAGTAGTGTCTCATTTGCTCAGGGAGTCTGTTAATCTGATTGGATATGAGCAATGTCACAGCACTTATTTGTGAGAGTGGATTGGTATTAGCTTGTTGAACAAATATCGAGGCTCACACACTTCTCTTCTGGGCAGTTAAAGCCCCCCCCCCTCCCACACACACGCTTTTTTTGGACAAATGAACTGTCCATCATCTCTTCAGCTGCTTCATTAATGAAAACACAACACATCATGTGACTTTGAGGCAATGTGCTGTAAGTAGCATGTGCTAGTGCTAATGGGGATTATAATACAGACAAAATAAAGAAATTTAGTTTACTATGGACCGCAGTTTGGAGGCTGTTGCTTTTTTTTGTTAAAGACAGTAAACTGGATTTCATCATGTGGGAATACCTTCAATCAGTACCAGGCATAAAGAGCAAAGACTCTGCTGTTATTTGTCAATGGCCATATTGGTTTACATTTCAAAATGCAGCGATCTGAAAGTGATTGACTGCGACTGGTGTGCGCTACAGAGCAACACAGATCTTGAGCATTATTAACCAGCGGACAGCCCAATAACTCAGCCAGGACCGCTCCCTCAGCAGATGGGCCGCCCTCACCCACCTCCAGATGAATAATTTATTAGGTACATGGACCTTATGCCAGATCATGATTGCTTAAGCATGCTCACAGCTCCGGGTGGATCCTGGAGATTTGGCTCCAGGCCCGTTCTCCGGATGTCCCCAGATCAGATCCCACTAAAGCTAACATTATGTCCTTGATTACATTTATATATTCTTAACGTGATATCAGTGCAGTTTTTCTGAACTCTCACCTCGAAATCTTTGAATGAAAATAGGTTTGGTCTGACCTAAAGGGTAAGCATGCTAACAGTTGTTGCCTGTGGCTGGATAAAGATGGGGGGCTTAAGTCAGTATTCTCAATGAATACCCCCCATGTGGATGTCGTGTTTGTAGCCAGCTAGTTTTTAGCTAACCTCTGTTCAGAAGGTACATTGGTCTGCAGGGGTGAATAATCACAGACTTCTAAAAACGGTACAGTGATAAGGTTTGCATCCCTTTCTGTCTGATATCACTTTAAGCAGGAACGTTTGAATAACTTTTGCTTAAGATAAGTTTTCCAAATGAATCTCAGATCCTAGTTTTGAACAGAAACCTGCATCAAGCAGGTTTGGTTCCAATTAAAACACTTTTTTCTCATTCTGGCAAAAACCCAGATGCTCTACAACTGCTTCTGCATCTGTCTGTACTGCTTTCTCTGTTCTGATGAAGTTTCCTGTTTCTGCAGAATAAACTAACCTCAATGGAAAAGTTTCATCCAGCAAAAGATGAACAAATGGTGGCGCATCTGTACGGTGAGAGGCGACACCTTGAGATTCTGCTGTAGGCCTATGTGTGTGTCGAGCGGTAAAAAGACATTCTCTCTGCGTCTTTCCCTCTTTCTCTTACACACACACACACACACACACACACGCACACACACACAGATTCTCTCTGTCAGTCATTACAATAAAGGCCTTTGTGCTGTTTAGCGAGCTGTTGCAGGAGATAGCATTCTCTGACAGGGCATTTTGAAAAGAAGCTTATACATCTCAACTATCAGAATAGGTTTATAGCCTTGGCGTGTGAGCGATTGTGTCGTTGAGGGGAGTATTCATAGTGATGGCTTTGAAATGATAAAGACGTGAGTGGGCAGTAATAGATCCCTAAAGGGCTGCATTGTGTCAGTAAGGGTGCAGTTTATACTTTTGGATGTGTGTGCCAGGTGAGGTTTTTCATTTTCTTTTTTATCAGGTGTGCTACGGAAGTCCTTGAGACAAAAATAATCTGGTGATCCATTTGCTAAATCTGATCTAAAACGTTTTTTCTCCTGTGTTGATGGCTTCAGAACAGGTGAAAGAAATGTTTTGACAGGTACATTTACATTTTTTAACAGGAATTGATTTGAAGCGTTTGTTGTTGTAATACCCAGTTCTTCACAAGACGATGAAGTGCACGACTGCCTCATCATTCTTTTTTTCTACCAAGACGACATTTTTTTAACAAAAGTGTTTTTTCTAACTTATCTAGGCTTCTGTTTATTCAGTAAACTTAAGACCCCTGAATAACGTGAGGTGTGATTAGTCAATCGCATAGAGATGTCCCGCCCCTTAGCCTATCACATACAATGTGTTGCAGCACTAGCCAATAGGAGTGTGAGTGTTACATAGTGATATACCTCATTCACACCAACGGTGTTTCAGGGCCGGTTCGGAGCTGGAGCTTGAAAAGCACCGGGTTTTCCTATTCACACCGCAGCGGAGCAGCCTCTTAGCTCCGGAATACGGATCGTTTCAAGCACCAAAGAATTGTCCGGCTAGAGCAAAAGCACGGCATACGCAACCCAGTCTCACGGCATTTCATGTTATAGTCACAACATTTAATATATTGATTCGTGTTCACCAACACGATTCTCCCCTTATTTTCGTGTCACACAGAACGATTTTAAAAGGATGTATTTCTATTGGTAGTATGTTTCGTGCCTGCAGTACATCTTTTTGTCCTTTCGGGTCAAGCCACGATTATTGTTTTTATTTTAAATCGTATAATGTCAGACTTTTTTTTCGTCTGTGAGGAAAATAAATGGGGCTCAGAGCCTCAAAATACTGAAATCTGTATTTTTAAAATCTTTTTTTCCTTCTAATTTGTTATTCTTTTCTAAATAACACACTGTTATTTAATCACCAATAACACACAATTATCCTTGTTTTTATTTATTTGTTTAATTCCATAATCTCTGGCTTTTTTGGCGGCCGTCAGGAACTGAATTTCAAAATAAAAATAACCCGAAACAGACGTAGGCCTATAAGGGACATTTCGAGCATCATTGCGATACACGGGCCATTTCTCAATCTCGAGGATACTGGCTTCCAAGCCAATATTTCAAGGATGCTACGTCATCAAGTGGCACAGCAGGACCGTTCCAATGTCCAGCATACTTGGAATTCCACCGAGGCCGCGTCCTTGGTTTGGGGGAAATTTCGAGGCTGCACATGGGTAGACTTCGCGTCCTTAAAATCCCCACAATGCTTTGCGCACGGACCAAATTTCAAAAACACTTGTGGAGAATGGCTGAACCGACGCAGCACACATTTAAATGTAAGTATGTAGTGACGTAGAACATGTGTTGGTAAATATGTTACTTTGTTACATTTGTTATCACCAAAAATGTGTTCCGTGAAAGTAAAGCAAGTTCATAATTAGATAGACATCGTGAGGTATTTATTTTCGGTACAGTTTATGTTGAAACCGTTAGAGAGAGTGGCACACTTGTTAGCCTGTTCCATTCTTCTTCGTTTTCCGAAGCCGTGGCTTGGAAGCATACTTGCTTTGTTTCTGAAGGAAGTGACTTGGAAGTACGCGACTACCAAGCCAGCATCCTCGAGATTGAGAAACGGCCACAGCCACTGAACTGATTACCCAAGATCCTCCGCTATGGTTTAAGCTGGTTGGATGTTTTAGCCGCAATGCACGTTGGGATATGGTGTTAATGCGATATGAAATCCGAAAAACATTTCGGAGTTTAGGATGGCCGAAGACACTACACTACCCACAATCCCCAGCTATCGTTTAAGACTACTTTCCCCGTGGTTAATCTTCAAGATCTGGGATTTGGATGTTGGAGTGGCAGTGCGCTAAGGTTACACCGAGCGTCAAACAGTTGTTTGAAATGGAACGAAACCACTCCAGACAATCCAAAACTGGAATCGAACGTTTCATATATTCATTACTCGTTATTCTCTACTAATAGTTAATTAAAGACTATATAATGGCTATTTTGCACATCCTTTTCAAGATTTCAAGATTTTCAAAGGTTATTGACTTATACACAACTACGGTGTATGCAATGAATGAAAATCTTGGGTCACAGGTTCCTCAACAGCACATTACAAGACATCTATCAATATATGTTTGTACCTCCACCATTAAACTGTCATATTCTGCACATTTCTTTCTATCTACATACATAAGAGTATAATTCATATGTATAATATCAGTTAAAATAAGTGCTTCAACATACAGTAGTTAACATTGCAGGAAAGCAATATATTAGACATTAAGTACTTTGTCAGGCTTAATATATATCTGTTGATACCCCCAAAGCTTTTTCTTATTCAAAAGAAGACCTTAATCTAAAGTATTATTTAATGTTTAATGTTTTTTAAAGGTTAATTAGTTTTTCTGTTTTGCACCTCCTCCTATTAATATCTTTGTACATCCTGCACTAAACTGTTTTATTGTAGAGATCACTTACAGTATCTTCTTGATTTTTTATATTCTATATTTCTATCATTG
>NW_011345612.1:0-2828 GCF_000735185.1 Notothenia coriiceps | reverse complement strand
GGAAATTCAGTCCCTTTCAACATCTCACTACTAGGGCTGCTCAATTAAATCGTATTTTAAATCACAATTACGGCTTGCAACGATTACGAAAACAACGTAATCGAAATAAAACGATTATTTTTGTATTATTATTATTACTTATTTTTTTAATGATTTTTTCAGTTGAATTATACTTAAAGTTCTGGGTATTCAACTGTTCAAAACATACTGTTCAAAAAAAAATTCTCTAATAAATTGATGTTTTCAAAGTAAATGGATAATTGTTTTTAATAATCGTGATATCAATTATTGACCCAAATAATCGAGATTATGATTTTTGCCATAATCGAGCAGCCCTACTCACTACCCAACAGCCCTTCTCCAAAACAAGCCCTGCCAAAATGAGATTACCTGATGTAGCCTACATTGGGTCCTTGATATTTAAAATGTGAGAACAACAGTCATGCCCCATATAAATGTCGAAGTTGACTTGATGCCCAAAGGCCCAAACACAGATATCACAAAGTATCCCACCAGTTGAAAAAGCCCCATGAAAGCAGCTTACGAGGCTTGGCAAAGAGTTGTGCTAAATGTTAAAGTGGTCGTACACTTCTTAATATAGCTTGTTAGCATGCAAACATTAGTTAATTAGCACCAAATAACAAAGTATTGCTGAGGCTGATTGGAATATCCTTAGTTTTGTGGGGATCACCATCAAGCAGCTACTATTCATCCTGTGGTGAGAAAAGGTGGAAATACTGGTAACTTGAAATGACATTACGCAACACATGGGGTATAGCTTAAAGTCTACAACTGTATTTTCCAGATCATCCCACAATCTCTCCTTGCCCTGGAGACCTTATCGAGGCTCAGATCTGTCATGTCATTCAGGCTCCTCAAAGAGCAGCTTCACAGGCCATCAGAGTCATGACGCTCACTGCCATCAACAGTCACTGCTGACAAATCCCTCGCTTTGTCTCCCATGATTCCCTATTCTCTCTGTGGAGACTCAAGCAGTCCTGCCTCGTCGCCGAATACCGGAAGAAACGTCCTGGAATTCTCTTTGAGCATCCACAAGTATTTTGAGCAGAGTTTCCCCGATTCACTGCATCATTTAGGCAGAACAACGATCGTGCAATGGATTAGTTTTGAGATAAACTAACTATTTATCTGTTAGATTGCAATCCTTAAACACTGCTCAGGGTCAGATCAATCAGACAAGAGACTGCCTCCCCTTCCTATTAAATGACAATGGAGCTAATCAATCCTGATAGGAGAGCATGTCGCCGCTCTCCATCAAAAGAAAAACCCTCATCTGCGAAGGTTCGTCCTAATTCAATCAGACACTTTAAATGAAACGTCTTCAGCCGTCATTGATCTCAGAGAAACGCTCCCTTGCGATCAAACACAGACATGTCCCAGGGGGAAAAGAGGTGTAAAATGAAAAAGCTGGAACATGAAAGAGAGGTCTGAAGATGGGAGAGGAGACAGAAAGAAAGAAAGAAAGGTAAAGAAAATGGTTCAAAAGGGAAGAAGACAGATTTAAAAGCAGAAAAAGGGGGTCAGCAGGAGTGAATGGAAGTATACTATCAAAGCAATGCAGAACACTGGAAAGCAATGGGAGTGGTGGTGAACATGGAGAACTCGATCAATGGGTCTAAAGATGGAGTCCCTCAGGGTTTGGATTGGTGCTCGCAATCAACCTCAAAAGGGCCTCTTTAACTGTCCTTGTATTGCCGTTTTAATTCAATTTTGAGATGTTTAAATAGTAGTATTTGTTTATTTCTACTTATGAGCAATGCCTTGTTTTGTTTTGTTGATTGGTATGCTGCTGCAACGCAAACATTTCCCAATTTGGGATCAATAAAGTACCTCTTATCTTATCTTTATCTTATCTTAAAAGGGCCCATGTCATGCTTTTCTGGTTCTTACCCGTCCCCTTGTGTGTCATGGTCTGCAGAATCACAAACCCTCAAAGTACACCCTGTAGCGAGTAAAACTCTAACACTGAGAAGACCTGTCTATGCTGCCCCAGAACGCCTCGTTGGAAATTTTCTTTTTCCATTGTTTGCTTCCTGGGTTCTGTGACGTGTGAACACCCACATCAACAACAAATGACCGGATTGGCCCAAATGGACCAATCCGCGGAGCCCCTCTGTCACGGCTGCTGGCTTCTTGGTCCTCTTAACTGTGCTAATCTGTGTTGTATGTAAATGAGCTTTGCGATTGCCCTGACGTGATTGGCTGCCATCTCCTGGTCCGCCTCCTGAAGATTGTGTTTGGAGCACTCGGGGCCCGACGCACTCCAATCGCAGCGCACAGCCGGTGCACACCTGCTGGAGATGACTACAAAGCCTGGGGACAATCATCACTCTGGAGGCTCTGACATGTGGACAGACGCCTCTCGCTACTTGGTCCTTAGACAGATCTGTTAACTGTGGTTAAACTTGAGTGCCCATTTCCGTGTGATATTGTGTATTAGTAGTGTCTAGAGTAGCTTAGTTAGAATGTAGAGTAGTTTAGATAATGTTTAGAGTAGCTTAGGATTTTGTGACTGTTGCCTTTAGTTTAGCTGTGTTTTTGTAACACTTCTAAAGTGAGGCTTCGTTTATTTTTCTATTTAGTGTAATAGTGTTTATTTCCCTGTATGCCATTAGACTCATTTTTTAGAGTCCTCCTTTTGTTTGGTAATTTGTCAACCTGTGCCATTTTGGCCTTTTTGTTGTTCCAGGCTGCATGCCTGCCACTTTGTTTACCTTGGCTATTTAAAATAAACCCTTTTATAATTATACCAATTCCAACTGGTGTGTGTTGCACCTCGTCATCCCTAGTGGGGACGTAACAACCTC
>NW_011345611.1:0-1614 GCF_000735185.1 Notothenia coriiceps | reverse complement strand
TATTTAGAGGGAAGATATGATTGGTCAATTGTACTGTCATTTGACATTACTCTCTCGTTCAGTTACTATAGCTGGGCCCTCTGTGAATTCATAGCTGGACCGCCTGGACGTCCAACAGCTCCTCTCTTCACAGTAACTCGCAGAGACTAGCGTCTTTCATTTAACCCTTCACATTCCAACAAAAACTGAATAGGCAGATTCGAAGGATTTATTTCTTTGGAAATGTTATTTGAAATACAATAAAATCAAGTTATTTGGGTAAAACTAATAAAAAATATAACTAAAAAAAAATATATATTTTTTTTTAATGTTTTTACATTTTATTTTGTAGAATATCTTAGGCCCTCACAGAGGGCCGAGAGGGCCCTGACGGCTCGCCACTGGTATACATCACTTCAGGGGACATTACATTGACTTACATGCATTTCCTGGAGACTTATCCTAACCTTAACCATAACCAACACATGCCTAACCCTAACCAAGTCTTCACCCTAAAATTAATGATTCCCCTTATTGGGACCTCCAATATGTCCCCATAAGTGAGGCGAGTCCCCACACGTGACTGTGTAAACATATGTAGGTCCCCACAAGGATAGTAATGCTAGGACACACACACTCCTATTTTTTTTTATCACTTTTATAATACAAAAATATATATTTTATATATATATATATATACATAATATTACATTTTATTCAGTAAATGTAAGCGAATAATGAATTAAAATTACTTTTTCCACCAGCATTTGGATATTATTATGCTCTTTAGCTTTTTCCTGTAGTGTGTTATATAGGTTTTTGTATGTGAACACACTTCAACACACTCCAATACTCCTGTGCCCAAGTTATCATCAACTCATTCTGATTAAGGGTGTAACAAATACCATCAGTGTTTTCTTTTCTGCATGATTCATCTTTTAATCTCGTCTTGTTACTATGAATTTCTGGTAAATAGGAAATGTTTGTCCATTAGTATTCCTGACCATCTGCCCACGGCTGATTTCACACCTTAATATCTCGGCCATCAGCTGGTGCTCTGGCGCTAACGAGACATTGTGTTTGAGAGCGGCTCCAGCTACAGTCAAAGATAGTAATCAAGTCAAAATCATGACATTTCCAGGGAAAAAAAATTGCTTTTTAGATTTTCTATTCAAAGAGCTCGGACATGATTTGACCCTGTGTGTGGTGGGGAAAAGGATATTTGAGGGCAGGAGAGGAATGCTTTCAACCACTTTTCACCTTTTTTTTGTGGCTGAGAGCAGTGGCTTGATCCTGATGGGTGGCGCATGGCTGTGGTTCTGCTCTGATTCGAGCTATTCTGGACACTTCCAAGAACAGAGCACAGAGAGCACTCTTCAAATGAAAGGGTGTGTGTGTGTGTGTGTGTGTGTGTGTGTGTGTGTGTGTGTGTGTGTGTGTGTGTGTGTGTGTGTGTGTGTGTGTGTGTGTGTGTGTGTGTGTGTGTTGGTGTGTGGGGATTCGAACCCCTGGACCCTTGCTATGAAGACTCACACATGGGCTGCATCTCACTTCGGTTAAATGGATTCCTTGCGTCCCTCACTTGCGTCGTTTCCCTGCGACTAGTCCCTCCCACCAGGGAAGCAACGAGAGACT
>NW_011345610.1:0-4191 GCF_000735185.1 Notothenia coriiceps | reverse complement strand
TGTGTGTGTGTGTGTGTGTGTGTGTGTGTGTGTGTGTGTGTGTGTGTGTGTGTGTGTGTGTGTGTGTGTGTGTGTTTTTGAAAGGTCTGGAAATAATTAAGATAAGGGCTTGAAGGGACGTAGAAGGGGGAGGGGGGGGGCTGACAGACATGCATCTCCCGGCTATATTTAGCGGGGTGAGGTATTCACAGGCAGGACAATTCCTCTGTTGCTGCAGACGCTTTTCCCCCCTCTCCCCTATGTGTCTCCAACAACTACACCTGAGATTCTTTAACATTTTCCATATTAAAACTCCCCGCCACCTCCTGGTTTAATGATATCAGAAAGAAACACAGTGTTTACACCTTAATTCTACCCTACACTGAGTTTGTTATGACGTATTTTTGTAAGCTGTATAGCATTGCAAAGGGTCCCAGGACGATAAGATCTTTACAATGGATTTCGAAATATTTAGATCTGCGGCAACAATATGATACTTATTCGGTTCACTGGGATGATCTCCACATATTAACACCGCTTTCATTATGTAAAATACAAGTATAAAGCTTAAAGGCTATACAATAACTGCATCAGGTCAGCACTGCTAAGCTAAAAGCGGCTAATGTTTGGCTAACGTTAAGCGGTCTCATTTAAACACTTGTTTATGGGGACATGTAGGGTATTTACTGAAAATCTCTTAAGCTTGTGTTAACCACAGACCTTATTTCAGCTATTTAACCACATAAACGTTGACTTTGAGACAAGGGAATCTTAAAGTGGACCTATCATGCTATATTTGAAACATATATTGTAGGGCCATACCTATATAAAACATGTCTGTGAAGTTTAAAAAAAAACAAACCAAACAGATCACCCATTGTAGCCATGCCTCATACTGCTCAAACCCCTCTTTTGCAGCCCCTCATACTGCTCAAACCCCTCTTTTGAAGCCCTGTTAAGGCCCAGATACACCGGCCAGTCACCTGAGAAGTCGCCGACGCCGACACCGACTGTTGCGTCGCCGGACTCTCCTGCGTATTTGCCGACTTCGCGCACTGGAACACACCGCAAATCCGAGCCGAGCACGTATGAACTCCGCATGCGTGAGTGGCAATAACTCTCCTTACCAGCAGGCGGCGGTAGTGTGTATTCATCATTCAAAAGAGGCAACAACCGGAACAACCGGAAGACAGAGAAGAAGAACAGACTCCGTGATATAAACCAACAACAAATAGCGTTTTTCTTTCCATTTTCACTCTCGTCCATTGAAAACATGAACGAACAGGAGCTCTATAAACCGATGAGGTGAAATAGCCGTCCGTGTGTGTTCCATCTTCAATTTTAAATCATTTGTTTACCTCCCTCACTTCCGTTAACGCTTCTCATGCACTGATTCGCTAGCTGAACAGCCAATCAGTGTTATCCCTTTGTCCGACTTCCGGTGGTGTTCCCGACGCCGATTCAACAAGAAAAGGCGTCAGGTCGGCAGAAAAGACCCGATGGTGCGGCGCACACCACTCCGAATAGGGCGTGCCCACGCTCATGTTCGGCCCGACTCCCATTTGCTGCCGATTTCGGGCCGGTGTATCTGGGCCTTTAGGAGCAGATTTAAAGGACCACATGTTGAGCTCACAGAGCAGATTGGCCTTTAGAGACTCAGTAGTTGTTTTTTTGGTTTTTGTAACTACTTTCTTTTCGTGTGCAGTTGCTGTCCAGATTTAGTTCTTCCAGCTGGGTGACATTCTTGCTCTAGTCTTTCTTACTAGCCTCCTGTTTTTTCCCATGCTCTTTTCCTCCTGTTTGTCACTTTGATCTCTCAATACTTTCCAGCTTCTCAACACCATAGTTCCTAGTACTGTAGTTAGTGGATACATTACATACACATTTGATAATTGTCATATATCGCACATAAAAACTCACTTGTTCCAGCATTTCACATGTGAGGCTTTGTTGCTTTTCACATTATTGTGAACTGAATATAACAGTTTTTCTCCCCTTATTTGTACATGACTTTTTGGACTAAATGGTTAATCAATCATTTTTGTATGAAAAACAGATAAATCAGTATTTATAATTAAGCATTAGTGGCCCCATTACTCTTTTCTGTAATTCTCATGCTTTAAAGTGCCTTTTTTCATTATCAGCCCAATTCCCGGCTCTCTTTGTTGTGGCAAACTGCAGTATTTATTTTGCATCATGCATCAGATCCTGTCTTTTGTAATGATGAAGGCTTTGTGTTTACACTGTGCCTAGCTCAGCGTGATATTAAAAAAATGGCTTATTAATAGTATAACAGATATCAGCACAGATATCATGTTGCATGAATATCTGTGAAGGTGACCCATGTGATGCCTCCAGGCCGTCTGTAGTGAGTTTAAAATGCTCGTTTTAGTTTTAAACTCTTAATTTCTCAGCCGTCACTTCATTCACCTTTTTATGGATGATATCACAGAATGAAAAATGAACTTGACCAAGAACATATGAGTTGTTAATGATTAACCAATTCAACGCCATGTCTGCCGTTGCCAGCTGTATCATTTCCAATAATGAGAGCATGATGTCATTCATTGGATAATACCTGCCACTGGTTTCAGAACAGGACAGTTTTTATCTGGAGCTGTTCTAGTTCTACCTAAATCTTACTGGCCAAATGATAGTAAGCAATTTGTTACACTTTTACAACACTGGTTAGAATCCTCTGGTATCTCACGAGTCGTTTAAAAAATGTAAATTCTTGGGGTCACTCACAATTTGATTTTAATTCAACTTGAATTTACTAAGTAGGTGTGCTAAATTCAGGATGTACTCTAGTCCGCAGTTGGCTAACGTAGCATTGTGGCTAATGTAGGATAAAAAGGCAGTAAAACTGGTATTTTGTGTACATTCACAGGAAATGACAAATAATGCTTGACACAACTTTGATTTGTGAATAGGATAACTCTCAATCAGAAGCAGAAAGTTCCTATGCAGAAAAAATGTTGTCTGAAATACAGTTAAATTAAAGTCTAGTATCAGAATCAGAAACAGGTTTATTGCCAGGTAGGTTCACACTTGACTTGATGTCATGGTGCAGACATAAAATATAAAACAAAAAATCTAATATAAAACAAAAAATCTTTAAGGACACCGTAATACAATATAGTTAAATAGCAATGTGAAGCTGACCGTTGAGCGGCCCGACCAAGCAAGGAGGCAGAGGCAGGACGTCCAAAATACAACCCGGTGTGGGCATTTATTACTCACGGGCACATGCCTCAATCTCGCTGTTCACGTGAGCACAGTCACCAGCCACAAGGATCTCACACACCCTACCTTGTCCACTGACAGGGTAAACAGAGCCTAAATAAACACACACACTAATCAATCAACAAGACACAGGTGAGGGGGGAGGAGACAACACAGGGCACCAGGTGCACACAATCAACAGCAACAGACATGGGGGCCGTTTCTCAATCTCGAGGAAACTGGCTTCCAAGCCAATATTTCAAGGATACTACGTCATCGAGTGCCGCCGAAGGACTGTTCCAATCTCCAGCATACTTGGAATTCCACGAGGCCGCGTCCTTGGTTTGGGGGTAATTTCGAGGCTGCACATGGGTAGACTTCGGGTCCTTAAAATCCCCACAATGCTTTGCGCAATGTAAGGCAGGGCCTCTCATATGACGCACACCTGCACACTTGCTAGCCTGTTCCACTCTACGTTTTCCGAATGCCAGGAAGGATTCTTGCCTAGCTTCTGAAGCAAGTGACTCGGAAGACATGTGCAACCAAGCAAGCATCCTCGCGATTGAGAAACGGCCGGTGAAAGGGAACACTTTTCAAAATAAAACACATGTGCAATATACAAAGCCCGAAGCCGTCAGTCCACAGTGACGAAGCCATCTTCGTCACAAGCAATAAAATAAAGCAGTAAGTTACATGGAAATAGAATGCTATGAATGAATTATAGGATATGAAATATGAAACAAGAAATATGTGCAGTAAGCAGCAGGGACGTGCACAGGTACGGGCTAATGTTGCCCGGGCAACGGCCCGTTTGGCCTTTTTGGCTGACCTGCCCCTCTGGAGAGAGCGAGAGTTTGTTTTTCTTTTTTCTGTTGTGGCCAAATCAACATGATAAGCCCACAATAAGAATTGTAGCGTTTCGCCGCGGGAAACACACTTTGTCAGCGCTGTCATCTGCCGGTGCGTTAAGACCACCTCAGTGTTGGA
>NW_011345609.1:0-2222 GCF_000735185.1 Notothenia coriiceps | reverse complement strand
TGTTGAACACAAATACCTTTCACCTTTTTTCTGGCCCTCCAAAATCGAGGTTCTTGCCGAGCCGACAACCGGGTATGCTAAATTAGTGACGTAAACACTCAACTGCTGAATGGTCAGAGAGAATCGCTGGCAAGGGGGCTACAACTACAACAACATGAAAATATTTGACCGTGATTTAATTGTAATACACGTTTCAAAATGATGCCGAAGTAACAACATACTGATACCGGTTAGTAAAAACCATGAATTAATTATTTGACAAGTCTGCAGACAGACGGCAGGCGAAACCTTTTAAAATGCGTGTTTTCTGAACGGATATCGGATCGATCAGGAATAAATAAAGCAGCGACTGTATTCTCCATGACACAGACAGTCTGTGGTTTGTACTTGTTTAACTTTTGTCTAGTTTCTGAACAGATATGAGGAGCTGTGAGCTCTGAGTGCTAACAGCTAACGGCTGATTGGTTTTGTGGTTCGCATTGAAGATGACGTCACGGCTCCGCCTACACTGCGTTACTATAGTTACTGCCCCAGCTACTAAACTGTAATGGAAACGCAGCACAAAGTGAGCCTGGCCTACCGAGGCCTATCTATACCGTACTAAGCCGACCGAGGCCCTGCAGTGGAAAAGCGCCATAAGATCATCTGCTCTAAAGATGCTGGAGAAAAAAAACATTCTTTTTTTTATACCACTTTGAACAGCACTCAGATAAACTTGTGTCCTTTGCATTTGCTTTGCAGATACATAGGATTGGCTTGTTGATATGTGTAAATGGTCATCATGTAATTTCCGACACGGTATATACTATTAAAAATAGTATCAACACTTGACTTTCCAGATGCAGGGATTGAATCGGTTTATTTGCAGGCTTATAATGTTATTGGTTAAGGGTCACTGATAGAGTTTAGTCCAAGGGAAAAGCCCATCCAATACAAATGCCATCGTCTAAATTAAGAAGCCGACAATAAAACTGGCGAGATGACTAAATAGACAGGTGGCAGATTGGAAAAGGAACGTGCTTTCCATGCTGTTACTGCCGAGCCACCTAGCGAGGTATGAAACTTTCCCCTGCACCTCGAGGTCTTCCAAAAAGCATCTCCTGTTAAAGCTCTATTAACGGCCCTATCACATCACATTAAACTGCTATAAAAGGCACACATGTGGCTCATGTGTAGTTCATGTGCGATAAATAGATAAGGTTGTGAGGCAGCCAAAGTCCGGCTTCTTATTAGCTTTTGTTCCACTAGCTTAAACTAGCCAATAAGTTTTGATTAATCATTTCATAGTTGATTTAATATTCCTAACATTTTCACAGGACTGTTAATATAAAGGCTCTCAGATAGACATATGGGATGATTTAGTAGGTTGAATCTTGATTAATGCTAATGTTACTTGTAGTGATCATTTTGCGAGGAAAATATTGAGTATTATCACCATATATTAGCAGTAAAGGAGACAGCATTATATGTTTACAACATATTTGCCCTGTATTCAAATGTTTTATGTAATTGCACAATGCTGGCAAATCCTACCTTGATAACAAATATTAATTATAATCAGAGGTGGGAAGTAGTGGAGCACAAATACTTTGTTACTGTACTTAAGTACATTTTTCTGGTAAAAGTAATTTACTCCGCTACTTATTTTTCTGATGACTTTTTACTTTGTCTTCTTACATTTTGAACTCAAATACCTGTACTTTCTACTTCTTACATGTTGAACTCAAATACCTGTACTTTCTACTTCTTACATGTTGAACTCAAATACCTGTACTTTCTACTTCTTACATGTTGAACACAAATACCTGTACTTTCTACTTCTTACATGTTGAACCCAAATACCTGTACTTTCTACTTCTTACATGTTGAACACAAATACCTGTACTTTCTACTTCTTACATGTTGAACCCAAATACCTGTACTTTCTACTTCTTACATTTGAACACAAATACCTGTACTTTCTACTTCTTACATGTTGAACCCAAATACCTGTACTTTCTACTTCTTACATGTTGAACACAAATACCTGTACTTTCTACTTCTTACATGTTGAACACAAATACCTGTACTTTCTACTTCTTACAAGTTGAACTCAAATACCTGTACTTTCTACTTCTTACATGTTGAACTCAAATACCTGTACTTTCTACTTCTTACATGTTGAACACAAATACCTGTACTTTCTACTTCTCACATTTTCCAAACAGGCTGGTTCCTTTAGT
>NW_011345608.1:0-5005 GCF_000735185.1 Notothenia coriiceps | reverse complement strand
TTCCTTCAGCAGGATACTGTAGTGATTCAAGTGTGATTTTAGCAAACGAGTGCTTTTGTTTTGAAATCACTTCCGTGAGTTTCGCCCCGCCCCTCGCTCCAATGACCATTAGACCATTTAGTAAGGTAAAAAGCAAAAAGGCCTCTCAGACGCTCTTCCGTTTACGTGTTTAATAAAGAAAAACAATTGGACGGTAGATACACGGATTTAACTCCCACAGGCTGGTGCTAGCTAGCCAGCTAACAACTGAACAGTTGGCACAGTGCATTGGCTGTAAAGGGTGAATAAACACATAGTGAATAAAATGTTGAAGCTACTGTATGAACACACTTAAGGAATCATCACAATTGCAAAACCAGAAGGGTTTAACATCTTTCATCAGTTTTAATCGAATACCTTAGTTTTAATTTTCGAGTACTTCTTCTACCACCACTTTTCTATGATTATAGTGTGTGAGTAAGTTTCCATTCACTTCTTGGTTCCTCTCCAATCTATCTCTTTCTCTTTCTTTCTCTCTGTCTCATTTACCACTATCTCTCTCATTGTGTGTCCTGTTGCGTATCTAAATGGCTGCTACTGTTTGGGATAATGCCAGCCTGCCTTATCCAGCCATCTTGTCCCAATTGCAGAATTTGGATGGGGCCTGCATCCAATCAGTTAACCTGGTTATTGACGAGGATCCAAGAACAGAGATTACACTGAGCCACGTTGGCGAGGTCTTCATGGCGGGACAGTACCGCATCTCTCTGCCGTATTCTGATGGTAACTTCCTACCCTTTTATCCCTTTTTTTACTTTCGACATCCAGCGCCAGCATTATTCCAGCACTATGCAGTTCTAGACGGATTTAATGACAGCTGTGCCATTGAACAGATATTTTCCTAATACTAGCGCTTGCATTGTGTTTCACAAAATACTGTCTCTCTGAGTATTATTCCCTTTTTACACCAATGTTTTCACAGTCTGCCGCTGTCTGTTGATGGAGTCAACAGCCTTTTATTTGATTTTTGATGAACTGTGTGAGAATGATCTGATGTTTCGGTACCTTAAGGAATAAGAAAAAAACACCTATCTTCTGTTCTGAAGAAATACATTTCTGACTATATATTAGTTTACAGTCAATCAATTAATCAGTCAGTCGATCAGTCAATAAATCAGTCAATAAGTCAGTCAATATGTCTTTAAGTCATATGGAAATAAAAATGATACACAACAAAAGAAAAAAAAGACGATACATCTTGAGGTTCAAAGCAAAGCACATTCAAAACATTTCCGAAACTACTTTCAGCACCACATTATTCAATTCCTCTTTTGAAAGCCAGTCCTTTAAGCAGTTATTTGGAAAATCATGTATTTATTATATGTTTAGTTAGCATATGAATACGGATGTAAAACAAATTGTCATTTTCTTGTGCATACATGAATGGAAATGCACCTTGTATTATCTCATCTACCACTATCTTAAAGCCATACTCCCTCATCTCTCCCAGACCTCTTCAACATCCAGGAGCTGTCGTCCATGTTCCTCCAGGTGAAGACGGCGTTCGGCCTGCGCCTGCAGTACAGCTGGAAGGAGTTCCGCATCTACCTGCAGGCCGACGAGCAGTGGAAGGACGACACGGTGGGCCTGTGTGGCACCTTCAACGGCAACATCCAAGATGACTTCCTGTAAGTGTGTGACGGCCCACCTTTGACCCGTCCCGCGCCCTCTTCCAACCCCCCCCCCTCCTATGTTTAAAAGAGAGAGCATGCTCCTGTTTCAGAGGTGGACAGGGAGGTGATGGTGAAGTGCTCTCTCTCTCTCACACTCGCTCTCTGTAATGCACACTGGTTTGACGGCTCGGCATCAAAAGCCTCGCTCTCTGATCAGCTCTTTAAGGCGGGCCAGATGAGCGCCCAACTGGACACGCCACTTCAACAAGGAATTTACTGTTAGTGGAATAGGGGTTCCACTGTACCTCGTTGTAATGGCCCACCATAAAGGGCGGATGTTGTCTAACAGCTGTAAATCGATATACATCACAGTTTGAGACTGAAGTGGTCGTATCCTACTAGGAAGAAAACTGGAACTCACTTTGCCTGAAGATCTCCAGAAAGGACTTTGCAGTTAAAAACATGATGTGCAGTATCCTTTATTATTTTGGTGCTGATTTCAGTTGTTTTTTTGTACTGACCTTTAGGATAAAGTAGTTCAAATATAAGGATTAACAGTTGTTTTAGACACTTTTATTGGCCAAAACAAATGGGAGAGTTAGTCAGAAACTCAGACAGTGGTAGCTCCTTCTTAAAAGCAGAGGTGAGAACCTACAATGTCTATAACTAGTAGTACAGTTGCCTACATATTATTCCTGCTCCCCTTTTAAAGGTTACAAGAATATGTTTATCTTTACAAAGACTGAATTCAATTTAATAATGAGTGCTGCTTTTCTCTGGGTTTGTCTTCCACGTATTACACGTTTAAATAAGTATAATGGCACTAAACAGATCTTACCACAAGGTTACTAGAGGTAGAAGTAGCTTGTTGTGCTATAGCTAGTGCTAATGCTAATGTTGTTGTTGTAGTACAATAGGCTTTATGATGCTTACCAGTAATGGGGTAGTTAGTAAAAAAAGTGGCGCGTTACCCCGAACACTGATGCTTACACTCATGCTTTCAAAGTGGAAATGTTGAGAAAAAAGTCGAAACAATAGGGAGTATTAACACAACAATTCAAAGGCGGCACTGAAAGGGGTACGACCCTGAGACTCGACAAAACAAAATAAGCTAGCTGGTTTCTAGCTCCATGTGATGAATCTGTGCTCCTGTTTTCCTGCAGATCTCCATCAGGTATGATAGAAAGCACTCCTCACCTGTTTGGAAACGCCTGGAGGGTCTCGTCAGCCTGTTCCACCACTCTGAGTACGCCTCAGCTCGACCCCTGTGATACACACCAGCAGGCCGGTCAGTTCCTCTCATGCCGTTAGCTCTCCCTATTTCAAAAAGTATAGTGTTAGATGTTGTGTTCCTTTTTATATATCTTTAAACTACTTTTAAATATCTAGAGCGTTATTAACTTTAGACATGTGCATATACATGGATGTGTTGGAATCAGCCTGGATTTCAAATTCATTCCTAAATATACATGTGCAGTGCTACAAAAACACTTTTTGTTTGTATATTTTAGATACAGGAGTTGTGAATTTTGCATATAGTACTAACTTGCTGCTCCTTGCCCTGCTCAGTGGCTTACGCCTCAGAGATGTGTGATGTACTGAACCAGGATCTGTTCTCCGCCTGCCACGAGTACCTCAGCCCGACATCCTTCCATCAGCAGTGTCGCTCAGACACCTGTAAGTGCGGGACGCCCTGCCTCTGCTCTGCGCTGGCCCACTACGCTCGCCACTGCCGCAGATTCTCCATCATCGTTGACTTTCGGTCACAGATACCGGACTGTGGTGAGTAATCAGCAGCTGACTTTATAATAAATGTATTCCTTTATGTCTTAATCATATTGCACCGGGAGGCACAGGTATAAAGGGTACTGTCCTTCAAATCTGATTGGTGTTGCTTGTAAAACTTGTAAGATTATTTGAGAGAAGGGAAAGTATAAAATAAGTAATATACAACCCAGTCTCACGGCATTTGGTGTTATAGTCTCGACATTTAATCTTTTGATTCGTGTTCACCAACACGATTTTCCCCTTTTTTTTCGTGTCACACAGAATGATTTTAAAAGCAATGTATTTCTATTGGTAGTATGTCTCGTCTTTTAGTCCGGTCGGGTCTTGGAAGACCGGAAGCTGTGGTTCATAAAAACATGTTCTTACTCAATATCAAGCCACGATTATTGTTTTATTTTAAATCGTATAATGTCGGACTTTTTTTGCCGTCCGCGAGGAAAATAAATGGGGCTCAGAATACGGAAATATGTATTTTTTAAATCTTTTTTTCCTTCTAATTTGTTATTGTTTTTAAAATAACACACTGTTATTTACTCAACAATAACACCCAATTATCCTTGTTTTTATTGATTTGTTTAATTCTATAATATCGGGCTTTTTTGACATCCGGCAGGAACTGAATTTCAAAATAAAGTCACCGGAAACAGACGTAGACCAATATGGGACATTTCGAGCAACATTGCGATGCACAGCCACTGAACTGATTACCCAAGATCCTCAGCTATGGTTGAAGCCCGGTGATTGGATGTTTTAGCCGCATTGCACGTTGGGATATGGTGTTAATGCGATATGAAATAAATATCAACAGAATTGCGTTGCCAGGCAGCAGGTTGGGGTGAAAAAAGTATTTCCGGTCTCGAAGTTTGCATAGTAATCTGCAGTACTCATCTACAAAAAACTAAAAACATCAGTTTGTCCTTGTTAATTACACAACATTGATTGGTTTAAATTGTGTACAATGCTTTTGTGTTTTCCCCCTTCGATTCGGAGAAACAACTAGTTTTTTCGCTGTTTAGGGTGGCCGAAGACACTACACTACCCATAATCCTCAGCTATTGTTTGGGACTACAGTCCCTTTGCTTGACAAACCCCGTGATTAATCTTCAAGCTCTGTGATTGGATGTTGGAGTGGCAGTGTGCCAAGGTTACGCCGAGCATCAAACAGCTCTTTTAAATGGAATGAAACCACGGCAGACTATCCAAAACTGGACTCAAAAGTGTCTATCCCCACAATAAATGATACTTTATGAAGATGTTACAAATAACACACAGCATACAATGCCATAATAACTTTGTATTAGTAGTCTAGGACACTTACTGTATGTATGTATAACATCTGAAGATGTGTAGTTTTATTCATGTTTTCACATAATTTTACAAGATATTGCTATATCATTTCACATATTGTAGTTCTACACATTAATATCTGAGGTATATCCGTCATTTAATGGTAAGCTATTGAAATTCTGATTCCATAGATGTGTGTACTACGGTGGCTGAGAGGTGCAATCGACAATTACATGGTGTTAAACACTTTAACAAAGCTTGAGACAAATTTACATTTT
>NW_011345607.1:0-2827 GCF_000735185.1 Notothenia coriiceps | reverse complement strand
ACTCTCCAGAAGATCATAGAAGACCTCCAGAAAGAAAAAGATCAGTTTCTGGAAGAGTCTTTCCAACATGTTGTCCGACTGGATGAGATCGCCATGAAGGTTGTTTCCCTGGCCACTCAGGTGCAGATGGACTTCCTGATCGACATGATGAACGAGAAGGGAGACACCAAGAAGGTCATGAAACTGAAAGAGATGAAAAGCAAAATGGATGAACATAAACAGTTCAAGTCACTGCTGCGCTTCTGGTATTGTAAAACAGCAGAATTCGGCAAAGCAGCAGTGGAGAACTTCAGACAGAAGACAGGGGTGTAGAAAACAAGCTCACTCTGTTGATCAACCTACAAAGTGGGATGTTGATATCATGACTTCAAAGGGAAATTCCACTTTGAAGTGGGTAACGGTTAGAGTCAAAAGACAATCCCAACATGAAGATCATTTCTCCGTAAAGGAACACAAAGACAGCCAAATGGCGTTGAACTGAGGAAACAGCGTATCGTGGATCGATGATTGAACATTCGTGGAACTCCAGACAAACACAGACCCTCAATTGTTGCTCTAGTTTTAAAGTGAGTGAGGAACCCCCCCTGCTGTTGAATGCCAGGTACAACAGCTCCCTCCCTCCTATATAGGGACTTTCTAATTGTACTGATGTTGAATACCATGAGTAGTGTTGCAACCATTGGATATAGAGAGCACAAGATGAACATTATAACCTCTACTGTGGACAATTATTTTCAAATAAATAGGCAATCTGTCCAATCTGATCGAGAGTCACCTAAATCTTCAGCCCACCAAGAGTACACATATTGCCCTTTTTTTGGTTATAACTGCCATAATTGATCCTGAGAATGTCAGAAATGGACTCAGCATTCTCAGAAAAAAACAAGACCACTCCAACATTTTCCAGATCGGCCAAGTTGTTTTTTTAACTATTCTCCATTATAGGCTATCATTGTAATAATGCTAACGGGAAGTATGCAAATCGTCCAACATATGTGCGTTAGCATCCAGCCGTTTCTATATGTTTGGGAACCCTACTATACATTTCTATCATAAAACTTGGGGTACATTTCCGGGTTCACTACAGGACTCTATGATCGGACAACTAGACTTCTATGTGAAGTATATTATGTTGCCTTTTTGGAAGAGCCTTAAGATTTGTATGACCAAAGTTAAGCTGTAGTGGTTGCATAAGACAACCAAGCGTTTGAATGTTTTAATTAGCAGTCCTGTAGAGAGACTGAGCAGCTGTGGTCCTCAGAGGCTTTTTACTGACGCAACTTTTAACGTTCATGTTGGTGTAAAAGACAACGTGTAATAATTTAATCATTTTCTGATGTTATGATGATATCTAACCTGCTGCTTAGTTTTTTCTAAATCACATCATCATATATAAAAGAGACGCAGCGTTCTCCTGGAAGGTAGAACAAGAAAAACCTCTATTTTGAGAATGGATTATTGCCATTTAGGCTATGCATGTTTTACTTTACCATTTAATACTTTTTGCATAAAATGCAGATGATTGTGTTTTTTTTAACCATGTATGATAATGAGCCTGAAGCTTAGTTATTTTTTAGAATCACAACCTGACATATTGTATATAAGAAAGGTGTCAGTAATAGATTCAAAAGACAAGCCTGCGGTTTTTATAGGATTTGCTTTCAGGTTGTTTGCATTCATACCTTTTTAGATATTCATCCTCTGCAGCTCATCCAGAATGCAGCGGCTCGTCTGGTCTTCAACCTTCCAAAATGTTCCCACACCACGCCGCTCCTCCGCTCCCTTCACTGGCTTCCGGTAACTGCTAGAATCCACTTTAAGACACTGGTACTTGCTTACCATGCTGCGAATGGATCTGGCCCTTCCTACATCCAGGACATGGTTAAACCGTACACCCCAGCACGTGCACTCCGCTTTGCATCAGCCAAACAGTTCGCTGCACCCGCACTGCGAGGGGGACCCAAGTTCCCATCAGCAAAAACAAGTGGGTTTGCTATCTTGGCTCCAAAATGGTGGAATGAGCTCCTCATTGAAATCAGGACAGCAGATAGCTTGCACATCTTCCGGTGCAGACTGAAAACTCATCTCTTTCGACTCCACTTCAAGCGATAGAATCACTAACAAAGAACTGCTAACAGAGCACTGAGATACTAAAGGACTGGCTTATCTATAGCCAGTTGAGTAGCACTTGAAATGTTTGGCTCTATGAAACCTGATGTACTTATATGATTCTGTTTTCTTCAAGGTTGTATCTTCCTGGTCGAATGTACTTATTGTAAGTCGCTTTGGATAAAAGCCTCAGCTAAATGCAATGTAATGTAATGTAATAACACACGTTCAATTATTAAAACTGATATTTTTTTCCCTTTTTACTCTCAAAATTAAGTTTACCCATAACAAAGCTTCTTCTTTCAGGGAGGTAAACACCACAGGTTGGTTCACTCCCTGTCAGCCTGCAGTGACCCGGGATAACGCCATGTTTGCTGTTGCTATTTACATAATTCAATCAAGGCTATATGAGAAAGCCCTGTACAATCAGGAAGTAGGTGGATGAAATAATAATGTTGTGTGCTGAAAACAAAGAAAGCGAACACTAAAGAGATCAGCTCAGGCAGTATGAGAAAAATAAAGCACTTTTTGAACATTAAAGCATGGAGACATGTCACAATGAAGACACTTAATACACATATGAACCTGAACATTTGCAGAATATGTTCTTTAAGGTGTAATATGAGCTAGTGAAGATGAGGAGCACGTTCAGCCACGGACTCATCCCTCCTCGGCACAGCACCAAGTGCCTCGGACAGTCCTTTGTGCCTGTAGCCAT
>NW_011345606.1:0-1812 GCF_000735185.1 Notothenia coriiceps | reverse complement strand
CAATGAGATTATTGTTCTATTAATATAAAGGGAGGTCAGGTACTCTTTAAAACAGCTGCTAGTTATGGGTACTTTTTACTGAAGTACATTTCAAAGCCTCTTTACTTTTACGTGTGTGTGTGTGTGTGTGTGTGTGTGTGTGTGTGTGTGTGTGTGTGTGTGTGTGTGTGTGTGTGTGTGTGTGTGTGTGTGTGTGTGTGTGTGTTGTAAACATTGGGAACATTAGTTTAAAATGGATGGTTATCTTGCAATAATTCCCCAATGACATACTACTGTATAATCTGTATGTTATGAAAGGCAATACCTATGTTTTGTGTCCTTAACAATGTTTAGTTTATCCCGCATTTGGACGCTCTTTATTGTAAAAAGGGGTTGTATTGCAAATATCCCCAGGAAACACAAATGGGCTTCACATTTACAAAGGTCATACAGCAAAATGTGTGCAAACAATATCTTTAAAATAAGGATTTAACCTGTTTTTTATGGCTTTTTCAAACTGTTTCATCTGTTTTTAATATGCAAAACTAACCCTAGCAAATAAATACCCAAAATAATGATCCTTAAAGCCATTCATTCCTCAATAAATGGGCGTCACCTTCCAGTATACAAACTGCACAGATCTGCATGTTTGTTTATCACTGACATCAGCAGAAAAGTGTTCTTTCAGCCCAAAGTCAAACAGAAGTGAGCTCGCTGCAGGTGCCCTTCACACCATCTGCCCACTCCACCGCAGCAGATATAAAGTGTGGTGACAGTGGGCCCGGATAATAGGTTAGAAAAACAACTACAAACTACTTTTTGTTGTTAAGAAGTACATAACTTTTTATTCCATCTGGATTAAAAAGAGTCTTTGAAGAATCGTTGTTGTTGTACGACCTGAAGGGGTTTTAAAAAGTTGGCTCCCGCATTATTTATCCTTACCTCTGTGAATAAAGTGATCACACCAAAGAATAGTACTTCATAATCCAAAGGTAGAAATAATGAGAGGCTTTGGCACGCAATACAACATCTGGCAACCGAGACATGTTGTTACTCCAAAAATATACTTTTTTTATCACAGGGATATTTTTTTATAAATATTTTTAGAATAAAAAAAAAAATGTAAAATAGGATAAAAAAGAATAGACAAAAATTTGAATAAAAGAAAAGAATACAAATATATATTAAAAATATTAAATTATTAAATCAAACAGATGCAGGTGAACAGAGGCCTGTACTACGAAGCCGGTTCAACCTAACCTGGATATGTTTGAGTTAGCCGGTTGGCCTAATCCAAAACATACGCGCTTTCGCTAAACGGTCCTACGACGCGGGTTATCAAGTGGATCGCTCAAGCCAGCCGTGTCCTATCTAGTTAGGTGCGCGTTCACATGAAAGGGGTGGTATCTGGAGCATTCGACCAATCACAAGCATGGAGAAGCGTACTGACAGCGCAGCGTCATACTTCCTGAATGAAAAGTCAACTATAATATTAGACATATAAAGAAGTTAAACTTTAAACATCCATGACTTAAACACTTTATCCAGGATCAAAGCCACATAGCTGCACCTGCAAGGTGAATACAGCTGGTAACAGAACAAGTGTTTGAATGCGTACATTAACAGGTTTATGATATCACTGCCCCGTCTAAGACACGATCTGACTTTCATTACATTTGACTCGAGTGTTTCCTCAACTTAATGTGTTGCTTAAAATAATACTTCTGCATACAGTATGTGACACTGAGTGTTGCACGGCCAGATACGACTCAGCTGACTCAGATAAGGAGATATATGATACATTATGATGTGATATGCCGCGGACTGTACTTA
>NW_011345605.1:0-2559 GCF_000735185.1 Notothenia coriiceps | reverse complement strand
GGCTATGAGGGAACTACAGCACGGTCACATGACTTCACCACCGCTAAGCTAAAGGAGGCTAACGTTGGGCTATGAGGGAACTACAGCACGGAGTATGGGCTATGAGGGAACTACAGCACGGTCACATGACTTCACGTCTCCACCGCTAAGCTAAAGGAGGCTAATGTTGGGCTATGAGGGAACTACAGCACGGTCAGATGACTTCACGTCTCCACCGCTAAGCTAAAGGAGGCTAATGTTGGGCTATAAAAGGAACTACAGCACGGTCACATGACTTCCCGTCACACCGCTCAGCTGGAGGGCCTAACTGCCCCCCCCCTCTACACACCTCGGGGTTGTCCTCTCTCTTGGCAGGGAGAGACAGCGGGGGGGTGGAGGGGGGGGGGCTCACCACCAGCTTCTGCTCAGATCCACCTCCGGGTTTAACCGTCTGCTGAGAGGAGGTGAAGAAAATCAATCAATCAATCAGCAGACGCTGCTGAAACACAAACCTGAACATTTGGTTATTAAGGAGTAATGTTGCGTAATAAAGCATGTTGTGTAATACCATGTTTTGTGTAATAACATTGTGTTATAACATGTATTGTAATAACATGTCTTTTTAAGGAAGTTTATATTGTTTAAAAACATGTAATAGAACGTATTCTGTAATAACACGTATATTTAGTAATAACACGTATATTGAGTAATAGTATTGTGTAATACCATGTTTTGTGTAATAAGGAAATGTATATTGTGTTATAGAATGTGTTGTGTAATAACATGTATTTTGCATATTGTGTAATAACATGTATATTGGGTAGTAACATTGTGTAATAGCATTGTGTAATAACATGCATATTATGTAATAACACTGTAACATGTTTTGTGTGTAATAACCACGCTCTCGGTACCTTGGGCTCTGCATTCAGGCTGCTGATCTGGATGGGCTTGTTGGGGGCGGGCTTCAGGGCGGGGGTCAGGATGGGGGTCAGGACGGGGGTCAGGAGGGCGCTGTTGGCGAGGCGTGTTGTTGTTGTGGTCATCATCGGGGGGGTGGCGATCACGATGCCCGTCAGCGTGTTGCTGCTCTCTCTGCACGGCTGACCGTTCAGGATGCGCACCTGGAGGGTGGGAGGCAGTGAGAGGTTTGAAAATACTCTCAAAACGTACCTATTCACTCTAGCTCTCTGTTACTGTTTCTGATTTTGTGTAAAGCACTTTCTGGCCTAGTTTTACTGAAACAGAGTATTCCTACACTCTGGTACTTCTACTTTTACTCAAATACAAAATCTGAGTACTGCTACTTTTACTAAAGTACAAGATCTGAGTACTTCTACCTATCTTGATGCTCAGTATACACTGCTCTTCATCGTTGTTATGTATAACATATAGTGTACTGTAGAATGAAGACGAGGGGTTGAAGCCCTGCTGATTGTAATGATGGATGAAGATGAGATGTTGACAGCGAGCAGAGCGCACCTGGTGGATGGGAGCCGCTGAGGGCAGAGAGGAGGAGGAAAGCTTGGTGGCCAGCATGAGGGGCCGCTGCAGCAGCTGGGGGGCCGCCATCATGGGGGGAGGGGGCGCCGGGGCGATGTGCACGTTGGTGTTGGAGGGCGGGGGCGGTTTGGGCCGGACCTGGAGACAGCAGACAGCCAATCAGAAGAGAGGAGAACACAGGTGAGAAGAACACTGCTGGGTGACGCCACTGAGGATCTGAGGGGGACTGATGCTAATGCTAAGGCTATTACTAATGCTAAAAACAAAGGCTAATGCTAATGTTTATACCAGCGCCAATTTTACATACTTTTACTATTATAATATTAATGCAAATGCTGATGCTAATATTAATGCAAATGCTAATGCTAAAAACAAAGGTTAATGCATATACCAACGCCCATTATAGATACCTTTACTTGTACTCATAGAAAACTAATATTAATGATGCTGATGCTAATGCTAAAAACAAATGCTAATGCTAATACAAACGCCAATTTTACATATTTTTACTTAAACTAATAAAACACTAATATTAATGTTGCTGATATTAATGCAAACACATATGCTAACGCCAATTTGACGTACTTTTACCTACACTAATGCTAATGTTTTGTTTAATCCGAGAGCACTTCTGAGTTTTTTCACGCAAGATTATTTTTATCAGACGTACAATCTAATGCTTCTCTTAAATGTGATAGTTTTTCTTAGTTAGCTTTCACTTTAATCTCAGAGAATATTAAGATTATCTTTGTGAATTAATAACTCTAATCCCACATTATTTCCCTGTCTATATGAGCACCCTTGATATTGTTAAACAAATTAATATTTGCTTGTTTTTTCTAATTGTTTCCTCCCTCGTTGTGTTATTTTAGCAGTGTTAAAGTTCTCCTAGCAGTGTTGAAGTTCTCCTAGCAGTTATCCTAGCAGTGTTAAAGTTATCCTAGCAGTGTTGAAGTTCTCCTAGCAGTGTTAAAGTTCTCCTAGCAGTGTTGAAGTTCTCCTAGCAGTGTTGAAGTTATCCTAGCAGTTCTCCTAGCAGTGTTGAAGTTCTCCTAGCAGTGTTGAAGTTATCCTAGC
>NW_011345604.1:0-2808 GCF_000735185.1 Notothenia coriiceps | reverse complement strand
TGAATCCACCTTCTACTTCCTTTGCCTCCTGAAAGGCAAAGCCTAACATCTGTCTCTGTTCAACACACACAAGACCAACACCACACTGTAACAGAGTAGAAGGCAATCAGTCTGTATGTTTTAAATGATTCTATGACCATTTGACACGACACCGATCACATACGCGTTAGCCTCAGCCTGGCGGGACTCGGCTTGGGGGTTCAGTTAAAATACACATATGAACTTCGAGTGTCTACAAAATACACAATATAAAGGAAAGAAGATATCAGAGTACTACTGAATAACTATAGCCATGTTCTACTGTGTACCCTCCTCACCACCCTCTCTGCCCCCCCAGGCCTCCCGGGACCCTGTAAGGACATCTCGTCCAGCGAGGTCACCAAGAACTCATGCCGGATCAGCTGGGAGGCCCCCGAGGACGACGGCTGCTCCCCCGTGCTCAGCTACACCCTGGAGCGCCGCGAGGCCTCCAAGAAGACCTACATGCCCGTGATGTCGGGCGAGGACGTGCTGACAGCCGTCGTCAAAGACCTCTACGTCAACTGCGAGTACTTCTTCAGGGTCCGGGCCGTCAACAAGGTGGGGGCCGGGGCCAACCTGGAGCTGCGCAACGCCGTCATCACGGAGGAAGTCAAACGTGAGTCATACCCTGAAACACTGATGAGATCAGAGGTTTGAAACATGAGGAAAAAAGAGTCGTTCTGTAGCCTCCTTGTTAGCATGTTAGCACGTTAGCATGTTTTTGTGAATGATGGATAAATATAGTCAAACACAGATAAGATAAGAATAAGATAAGAAGTACTTTATTGATAATCATTTGTGAAATGTTTGCGTTGCAAGCAGCATAAAAATACAAAGCATTGTACATTAGAGTAATGAAAATATAGTGTTTATTAATAATTAAATGTATATATTATAGAAATGAAGAATACTAACCACCTATGGTTGCCTCTGCAGAGAAACCGGACCCCCCCATCGCGGTGGAGGCCCGGGACCCCACCTGTAAGTCCATCACAGTGACCTGGAAGGCTCCGGACTCTGATGGCGGCTGCCCGATCACCGGATACATCGTGGAGAAGATGGAGAAGGACGGAGATCGATTCGACCGCGTCACGCCCACCCTGGTGCCCGGCCTCAGCCACACAGTCACCGGCCTGACGGACGGGGCGGAGTACCAGTTCAGGGTCCGGGCGGAGAACGCCGCGGGGGTCAGCGAGCCGTCCCGCAGCACGCCGCTCACCAAGGCTGCAGACCCCGTCGGTACGGAAACACGGACATTTATTACTATTATTATCATTGTTATTATTATTGACAACAGAAATATAGATGTTTCTTGTTTTCCACTCAGATTTTAAAGCAGGTTAAACATATATCTCTGATTTATTTTGATATGAACTGTGTGTGTGCAGAGAAACCCAGTGTGACGCTGCACGCCCGGGTTCAGTCCGGAGTGTGTGTGAAGAAGGGCGAGGAGGTCCGGATCGACGCCCTGATCTCCGGGTCCCCGTACCCCCGGGTCACCTGGCTCAGGAACGACGAGGATGTCACCAAGAAACCAACGAAGAAGACCGCCCCCGTCAAGAGGAGGAAGTCCAAGACTCAGGTCAGAGACACACAGCATTTATACTATATACAACCTATAACCACACAGATATCCAGAGTATTAGTAATATATATAATAATATAACCTGTTAAATACAATATATGTATATAGTCTGCAGTATAGTATTTATCTAGTATTTATATATGTGTGTGTGTTGCAGGCGTGCGAGGAGGAGGAGGAGTTCTTGAACCCCCTCAGCCAGCGCCTCGGTCTGGATCAGAGCGTTCGGGGCCGGGCCGGGCTGATGATCCGCGAGGCGGTGAGGAGCGACCACGGAGAGTTCACCGTCACCGTGGAGAACCAGCACGGCACCGCGTCCGCCCGCTGCACCGTCAACGTGCTGGGTGAGGAGCTCACCCTGCGTCTGAGACCTGGGTTAACCTGCGTTTAAAACTAGACCCACACCATAACGCATGTATTCTCTAATCCCCCCCAGATAAACCCGGCCCCCCGGTTAACATCACCTTTGAGGACGTCAGGAACACCTCGGTGGTTCTGAACTGGGAGCCCCCCCTGGACGATGGGGGCAGCGAGGTGCTGAACTACATCCTGGAGAAGAAGGACAACCGTAACGAGGAGGTGGGCTGGATCACCGTGAGCTCCACCCTGAAGACCCCCACCCACGCCGTCACCAAGCTCATCGAGGGCAAGGAGTACGTGTTCAGGGTCACAGCGGAGAATAGGTTTGGCTGTGGACCCCCCAACACCTCCAAGCCCCTGGTGGCCAAGAACATGTTCGGTACGTACGAGCAGCACTGAGTACATATTAATATAGATAATGAATACTCCAGAGAATACCAACACTGTAGCAACAGAGGGACGGCAGAACTACAACTGCTTCCCAAAGGAATAGCATACGTACCATAGGACATGTATACATATACTGTAAGTATGCTGTAGTAGTGTAAGATGCTTCATTTAATAAAAATGTTTAATTTGAGAATATCTTATAAGATGTTCCTTCAATGAGTCGTATATATGCAGAATATTTGGAATAAAGTTGTACATTTGATAAAATAATAGGTTATTTCCAGGATCAAAATCATGCATTTAGTGGCACAAGAAGCAGGGGATTAAAGCTGAAACATTTCCAGGAGAAACACTCAGACATTTTCTGAAGTCTTACAAAAGTAAATTGAATAAACTGTTGTAATAATAACGACCCCCCTTCCCTCCAGACCCCCCCCCCCCCCCCCCCCCCCCCC
>NW_011345603.1:106277-121069 GCF_000735185.1 Notothenia coriiceps | reverse complement strand
AGCCCGCATAATCAAGGATTTTAGCCCGCATAATCAAGGAATTTAGCCCGCATAATCAAGGATTTTTGCCCGCGTTTTTCTGGAGGGTCTAGTAAGACTGTTTTTAGTGATCAGCTCATGTTTAAAGTTGTCACCAGGTGAAACAAAAAACAAGATTGTTAAATAGGATAACAGACTACTCTTTTTTGGCCCTGTATGAAATAACAATGCATCATTTATTAACTATATCTATACAATATGTAATACATTTTCCCATTCATTATGTAATAACACCTCCTTTTGTAATAATTTGCCCATTACGTAGTAAACAAGTTCAATGCAAATATGTAATACATGTCGCCACATTTTGAAATATATTATTACATATTGCAGTGGTTATTACAAAATGAGTTGCAAACAATAACATTACAAATGTTTATTTATTTATTCAACCATGAATCATCCTTACTCATAATTAATTTTAAAATATTTCAGTAGAATATCTTTCATTGGCCAAAACGACATCAAGTTACCAATATTCATTAGCCAACATGTCAACATCCATTTTGGGATGTATTTACAGTTTGGTTATGGTTACATAATGAATATTACAGTTTTTTAAAAGTGCAACTCACACATTTTGTAATAACAATTGCAAAATGTAATAATTTATTACAAAATGCAGGGAAATGTATTTTATATTGCGTTCAGGCTGTTGATTACAGAATGCAGCAGATTATTACAAAATGTGGGTTTTATTACTTAATTACGTGAAAATGTTCTTGAGTCATTACATAATGTGTTGTTTATATATAGGCCTTTTCTTTTATTCTTTCCTTGTCCTTCTTTTAATGAGTATTTTGATAACTGTTACACATTGATAGAAAAAAACGAATTAAAGATTTTGTTATCAGAATCAGAACATGCATTTCTCCTCATAATTGTGAACATATATTGGACTCATGTTTGGAATATATGATACGTACATGGTCTTTTAAAAATCTGAATATATAGTGCATACATGTCCCAATATAATTGTGAATGTATAGTGCATACATGTCCCCATATCAATCTTAATATATAGTACATACATGTCCCCATATAAATGCTAAGTAAATGTATGTTCACATATATACACAACCAATATATTATATATTATATATATTTACATATATTACCCAATATATGAAAAGTGGCAATTACTGATATATTTTCCCATATATTGTAATATATTAACACAATATATTCTAAATATCTTCAATATATTGTAATATATGAACAATATATTATTCTATATATCTTCAATATATTTTGTNTGTGTGCCTTGGCAGTCTCTTGCGATTAATCGCGATTAACTATGGACAATCATGCGATTAATCGCGATTAAATATTTTAATCGACTGACAGCCCTAATTAACACAATATATTATTCCATATATCAATATATTGTAATATATTAACACAATATATTATTCCATATATCAATATATTGTAATATATTAACACAATATATTATTCTATATATCTTCAATATATTTTGTAGATATGAATAAATATGTTTTACATGTTGATTATTAATCAGTATCCAACAGCAAGATTTCCTTTATTAAATCTTTTCAATCAACCAGTAAATCAGAAAACAAAATAATGTAATATATTGACAGTTAATATGTGGGGAAACATATTTTCTTTGCGTAAGGGGGAATACCGGTTCAAAGTATTACATTACATGTCATTTGATAGACGCTTTTATACAAAGCAACTTACATACTCAATACTGTGGACAATCCCCACAGGAGCAATTTGGGGTGAAGTGTCTTGCCCAGGGACACAACGACATGCTGACTGCAGTGGGGTTTGAACCTGTGACCCCCTGGTCCGAACACCAACGCACAACCCACTGCACCACACGCCTCCCTAAGTATAATGTTTAGTTTAGATTAGCTAAGACCCACGTCAGAAATGATCATGCTTGTCATATGTCTATCTCCATAGAGGCTGAATCATCATGTTAATCACATAGCTATCATATTCCTAAAACAGTCCTGACGCTCTTCTAGGTAAGGGCCTTTGTTATCATGTGCTACTTTGATATTGGAAGAGTACATTCCGTATTTTCCCAACAGTAATTGTCTTAAAAAAATAGAGAGATATTTAGAAATGTCAGCATAGTGCAGCGTCTTTACCAATAAATGAGAGAATCCAATCGGACAGATGCAGGACGGTTTCCATCTCCGTTATTTAATAAGATCTGAATATTACAATTCCTAACAGTAAGCCGTCTCTTCCTCTACACCAACTCGTTAATGCATTATGAATAATTAATGGCTGGCTACTTTTAGACAAGGGGCTGTCAAAACATCTATTGATGTGGTGTAAAAAACAACAACAAAACAAACACCATTGATAAATGTTGAACTGCAGCTTGATGCGCCTCTGTGTATAAATCAGAGGAAAACTTGCTTAAAGCATCAATAACAAGAACTTACAAAGCTTGCATCATACACACAAAGGTTTTTAACTCCCACCTCGCTTCATTAATTATAGAGCAATTTAAAAATATATCTATTTCCATCAGCCGACCTTTAGAACCATCCATTTATTTATTTAACTACAAAATGTGTTTGTTACCAGTTTGAGTTGAGATAAGTGGTAGGATAGATGCAAATTAAACTCTTAATTATTGATGTTATACAAACATTTCATGTTGCCGACATATCTCCTAGATGTTTAGTCCTGTCAAAATGAAAACATGCAGACGGAGAAGCTTCTAAGAAAGGCAACAGCACATATTATATAGATCCTGTGTGCTGATATTCAGCCTTTGCAGGATGGAAAATGCACTGCAATGGGTCTCGAGGGAGGATCTAACAGATAGGAACACATCTCATAAATGCAATTATTAGCATAGCTGTCTTCATGATATGAACAATGCATGCTCTGAAAGACACTGTATTAGGCCTGCTTTCTACACCCCATGCTGGGCCATTTCAGCTGAAGCCAGCAGTAATGAGAGTATCTGATCTGATTTGAAGACAAAAGCTTCACCCACGCTGCATCTCTTCAATCCCAAATAGCTGCTTAAATATCCTGGATGACTGTTTGTGATGAAACTGACAGCAGCAGGAAATACACAGAAGAGCAACAACCTATTTGTGTACCTGTTGTCCTTGATTCTGCAGGGTATTTGTTTTTGACTAGAGTGAAAAGTCTCTACAAATACTAAGTCGAATGTTTTCTGTCCCTTTTTTCTTGGCTGGTTGTAACGCCTTCAAGCTCTGGCTCAGTCAAACTGCCAAACTGACAGTTGGCAATGATCGCCATAGTAACACTGATCACTTGAAATGTCCAGAAGGCCTGTTTCTTACCTTCCCTCAAAATACATGCTGACTATGAATGTGAATGCTTTTTCTTTACCAGAGTTTTTTTAGGATGACTGACTGATTAACTTAACTTGGTAGATGTATGTTAAAGAAAGATAGAAGAAACAAGGAGATATCTGTTTTACCTGTCAATCATTTAGCTCCAACGAACAAATTAAGCATATGTCGACAGATAAAGTCAACAAAAAAATAAATGTTTCTGATATTTGAACCACCCAAAAAAAATCCTAACTTAAATATTATCTTAACCCTCCGGTATCATTCGATTGGACTACGCAAATTAGTCATTTGAGACAAAAACGTCCACAGTGATACCGGAGGGTTAAATCAGAGTCATTTCTCTTGCCACCTGGTGATAAAGGTGGGGGCAACACAAAAGGTTTGTGACACATTACTTTGTCTGGGTAGTTTTGGCTTCACGTTGCAATCATGAAAGCAAATAGAAGAACTATATAATATATAATATACGTAGTGTGGTCATCACCTATGTAAGCTGTGGAAAAAAAAGGTTTACGTAAGATGAGAACATACCATATAAATCTAAATTACACTCCAACACAAACATACAATATCACCCTGTTCTCTTTTAGTAAACCAATCGAGGTGAGGATGTGAGCAGCTCTATAAAGCTTAAGTAGAGCATTCCATTCCTCTGCTGAAGCTTTATTTAAAAAAGGGATTACTGCTATTGGTGTTAAGTGGCTGGCAGACCTGCAACCAAATAAACAGCAATTCATTCCCAGTATAAAGTGCCAATACTACATTGTCCTATGTCAGTTATTCATCCCCGTTTCCACTGCATCAATCACCTTTTCTCTTGTCCTCATCCAATCCTTATCCTATATCCAAAGCTGAAGTATAACATACTTTCTTGTGTTCCAGTTATTGACCCTCAACCAGCTGCTTCGAACACAGAGTACACACATCCTTGGCTCTGTTCACTTGCTATCAGAGGCTGTCCTAATTTGCATCGCGCTTGTCGGTTGCTTATCCAAAATACTCCAAAATGTGCGCTTTGCTAATCGACTTGTTCCCCTTCAAAGCAAGTGAGACACGTTTGCCATCATGGCTCCAAAATGATGGAATGAGCTAACCACTGATTTAAAGACAGCAGAAAGTATACTGCCCCAGACTAAAAACCCACCTCCTTCCATCCACCATGATCAATAAACCTGTCAAAAAGTAAAAATAAAAATTGGAGTACTTATTTGAAGTCAATGTACCAACATTTTCTGTCGCTCTGAGTCCGTACCTTTATGGTTTATTGCACTTATTGTAAATTGCTTTGTATAAAAGCATCAACTAATTAAAATGTAATGTAATAAAATCCGACCCCAAAACATAATTACCATAACTCGCCCTTCAACATGACACCCCAAAAGTCAGTGTGCCCCTTGCAAAGACTTTCTTTTGTTGTACCTTTTCTTCCATAAGCTCTCATGCAGGTTTTTCTGACCCCAGATTGAAAACCACCTGGCAAGTAAAGCCCAGGCTTGTGGGTGATGATCTCCCTAAGAGCTGCTGCGGGCTGCCAGCACTGAGAGGTCCGAGCCAACAGTAGCAGTTAGCAGAGCCTTTATTTATGAAAGGGGATTTGCTCTCCTCATGTTAAGTAGCTGGCAGAACGGCAGAAAAAACAAATCGCTAATACTTCCTTCCTCTTTTCCCTGCCTCTATGCAGCTTTGTTGTAGGAACTTGAAACTTGATGACATTGGGTACGAGCCCAGCAGGGATTTTGGCTGTTGTACTCTTTACCTTACAGACCGCATTCATGTTCTGACTCATATACTGTAAGAGCAGCGCAGCAGAAATAAGCTGAAAACAAGTGCGGTGAAACGTTCCCTTCCAGCCTCAGGGTTTAATCTGACTCCATTCAACATCTTCTCGCCTTTTATAAGTGGTTGCTTAAGTGCCGGCCAAAGTAAACTGGTAATCATACACTGCCTCAAACTTCTTTGCAAACCCTTTAAGTCTAATCTTCATCATTTATACTCCTAAAGCAGGTTGTCAAACTCTGTATGGCAAGGTGAGGAAGAATGTCTCCGTACACCAGCATCCTGGGGGGATTCTTGCAGGATGACAGGATTGCGCATATTCATTTTTTCTCTCCTTGGAGCTGTCGTGGTGCTCTGCCCTGCTCCAGTGATCATTGAGCCTCCGGGGTTTAAGTGCTTGGCTCAAGGGCAGTTCAATAGTAAGTATTGACTGCAGGGTTTCTGTACGTTCACACCACCCACTCAGGCTTCCCCCAGACGGTACATGAAATCCAACAGTCACAGTGCTGAGGAAAATGACTGTAGTGATTGTGTATTTGCGGGTTAAAATCCCAGAGACTTGCACACCTTACAACGAGGAAAATTCCAAGATACAACCCATGAATATATTCATAATGAAAGAAGCAGAATACATTTCCCCAAAACACGTTTAGAGAATAGAATACAATGCAACTAAAAGGTATGTTTTTTGAGATTTTCATTAAGGAATATGAGCAGCAAAAACATTTTGTATGTGTTTATTTAGAATATTAACTGTGAAAAAGGTTGAGTCATGTATTCTTCTTATTGTTTTGTTTTAATAGGTAAGATAATCAATGTATAAATAGGATGTGGATGTGAAGGACCAAGCCTGGTGTGAGGAGTCATAGGTGGATTTTCATATGAAAAAATGTGCAACAAAATTATGGAACAATGAAAAGGGTCAACTTAACATATCTTAAATGAAACTTGGAATAAAAACACAACAGACTCTAATAAACTGAACAAAAAGGGGGACCCTGACAGGGTTATCAGACTATTTTTGAAAAAAAGGGGTAAAACAAAGACAAACACTGACACCTAAACTACAAAACAAACAAGACAACTCATCAAACTGTGAAATATTTCAGACATTAACCAAAGCAATGCCCCCCAAAAACTGGTATAGTCTGGGAAAAACAAACAAAATCTCTAAACTACAAATCCTAATTCCCCCCCTCTGTGAGACAAGCACTTGGTACATTCTGATTTTGACTTCCTGGTTGCGTTCCAATAGTCCGTTTAGCTTAGGAACCTTCCTAACCAAGTGAAATGACCCGGAAGTACGTCAGTGGCAGCCATGTTAAGTGCCGTTCCAATTATCTAAATGAAAGGAAAGGAGGTTTCAAACTTCCTTTATAACCTCCTTTAGCTTAGAAACCACTGGACCTCCCTTGACGAAAGGAGAGGAGAAAATGCTGCCCCACAATGCATTGCAGCCGCAGCATTTGCCGTCACTCAACAGTCGGCCACGGAAACAACCGATTATAACCGAGAAATTATATCATAATCGTTACGGTGCTTATTAAGCATTTTAAAACGTATGTGGTAAGTTGCCAAAGTGCTTTGTTTTGAACGTTCATCAGTATTATAATCAAAAAGAGAAATATGAACGTTAGTTTTTACTGAAATTATCAAATAAAGTCAACATTTCACAGTCTTTACTGAACTGTGTGGAGTTTGTTTAACTTTTAAAAGATGTTTGAATGGTGATATACACAGTGATAGGTGTTAAGGACTAACGTTTATAATAAATACATTTGTATTGATTTTAAGATATTTTCATAGTTCATACAATCATACGTATTGGGATCATTTGTATTAATGTGGACCGGAGGGAGAGGGTGACGAGCATAAGTTTCACTTTCCTTTTTTATTTCAATTCCAACTTTGGTCATGAAGAATATGTTTCTCTGTTGTCCACGTTCATAAAGCATAAAACAACAGCATCAGAGCACGNGTCTTCAGCCGTGAAAAGTCTCTGTGAGGCTCAAATGATAGATCTACCAAACTGATAGATCATGTAATTATTATTATACTGCGTGCTTCTTAGTTATTCCATCTTTTGCTGTAACATGGATCTGTATGTAACTCTATATTTACTTGTTATCTACCACACTTCCTTCTACATCATACACCATCATTATACATGATGGTATATATGTATATATTTGTATACATATCTTTAAATTATATAATTTTATTTTTCGTATTTGGGAATGCTAGAAACGTCTTTTTGATCTCTCTGTCTATAAACACAAACTGAGTAAGATTGACAATAAAGTTGACTTTGAATTGGAAAAATATATATATTCTTTATGAAAATAGTTGACTGTTGTCAAATGAATCCAAATGAAACGTTGGACTGAACTACAACTACGCCTTTAAATCTCTACGGACTGTTTTTCAGTGGGTTAGTGGAGTTAGTAGTTTTCAGTTCCCTGGACTGATTAACAGCTAAGCTCCCTTTCTCTTTTGTCCACTCAAATACACTTGGCCCTTTCTCTTTTCCATGTGGAAAATGGTAGCTGCATATTCTGCTTTTCTCATCTGGCTCCCTGTCTGCTCGTCTACAATGAGAAAATGATATAATGAATTACTAATAATCATTTAAACCTGTTATTACCAATATTTCACAAATTCTTCATGTAAACTTAAGAGCACAGCTGTCTGTTGAGTATGTCAACTTTGCTTGGTTCATCTTACTGGGGGGCAGCTACATGGATGTCGGTGCAGTCCACAATAATTTTGCAGTTGAAGGAAGAATGAATGTATTATTGACTCAGAATGAAGCACAACTTCATGTCATACAATACATTGACTTTATTTGTAATTGTGTACAAATATATGAATATTGATTAGCAAGCAGGACCTGCAGGAACAGAGAATGGTGATGGATGGAGCTGGGAAGAGAGAAGAATAAAGAAAACAGATCAACTTTATAATCGGATATTAAAAATTCAATTTCAAAACAAGTTGCCGCTCCTACAGTTTTCTAGTATGTAAAGATGACACATTAAAAAATGTTTTAGGGTTTAACCCTAACACTAACATGTCAGTTGGTGACATGTTGGGGTTAGGGTTAAACCTGACTGGTTTTCGGACCCCCCCAGACCCCCCCAATAAAGCAAAACTGCACGTTTCAGAGTGGCCTTTTATTGTGACCAGCCTAAGGCACACCTGTGCAATAATCATGCTGTCTAATCAGCATCTTGATATGCCACACCTGTGAGGTGGGATGGATTATCTCGGCAAAGGAGAAGTGCTCACTATCACAGATTTTTTCAGATTTGTGAACAATATTTGAGAGAAATGGTTATTTTGTGTATATAGAAAATGTTTTAGATCTTTGAGTTCATCTCATGAAAAATGGGAGCAAAAACAAAAGTGTTGCGTTTATATTTTTGTTCAGTGTATGTTGTTGAAGAACAAATGGTCTATGCTACAATGTTGTTGAAATATCAATATTAAGGTATTTGATAAAACATACCATAATAATATTATAATATNTATTATTGACTCAGAATGAAGCACAACTTCATGTCATACAACACATTGACGTCCTGCTTGCTAATCAATGCTCATATTTTTTTACACAATTACAAATATAGTCAATGTGTTGTATGACATGAAGTTGTGCTTCATTCTGAGTCAATAATAAATTAATTCTGCCTTCAACTGCAAAATTATTGTGGACTGCGACCGACATCCATGTAGCTGCCCCCCAGTAAGATGAACCAAGCAAAGTTGACATACTCAACATACAGCTGTGCTCTTAAGTTTACATGAATAATTTGTGAAATATTGGTAATAAAAGGTTTAAATTATTATTATTAATTAATTATATAATTTTCTCATTGTAGACGAGCAGAAAGGGAGCCAGATGAGAAAAGCAGAATATGCAGCTGCCATTTTCCACATGGAAAAGAGAAAGGGCCAAGTGTATTTGAGTGGACAAAAGAGAAATCCCAAATACGAAAAATAAAATTATACAATTTACAGATATGTATACAAATATATATATACATGGTGTATGATGTAGAAGGAAGTGTGGTAGATAACAAGTAAATATAGAGTTACATACAGATCCATGTTACAGCAAAAGATGGAATAAATAAGAAGCGCGCAGTATAATAATAATTACATGCAACAATTAAATAACTGCTCAGCATCTCCACCACAATCCCAATCTGCTGTGTCCTGTTTTCCTCCCCTCTGCATAACACCCCATCACACATACGAAACACAACGCAGAGTCCGAGGGTGTTAAGAGTATGTTTATTTAAATGTCCTCCTCTCTACTGGCAACACAGGGAGAATATGCTGGGTGTAGAATTGTTCCAGGAGGAGGAGATTTCCATGCCATGCAGGGTCTTTGGGGATGGGGATGATGATCGCCTCCTTCGTGTTCCACAGTAGCAGAGACTCCGGTCTGTGATGTGCAGCGGTAATATATAATATACAATACATTTTTGAAAAACATTTGATCAACAAAAAAAAAGGATTTGGTCAGGATCTAGAGTCAGTGTGTAGTTTATTAATTAATAAATGCTCTCTACATTAGGAAAACACATACCAGTGTACCAGAGGGAGTCACACACAGCTGTGCCTAGATAACCAAACAAATTGACAAGATAACCAAAATCATTGAATCTACACACAGCAAATAAACTCAAATGACACAACGAGATGTAAAAAGGAGATCACACATACTGTATAGTCGATATAAAACTGGCCGCTTCAATCTGAAGAGCAACTAAAACAAAACACGGGAGTGTATCTTGTTCTTGTGAACACTAATGTTATCCACAGCATACACAGAGACCACAAAGTTCTTAAGGAGAAAACTAGTTGCTAAAACAAAACATTGTAGTGTACCTTGTTAGCTAATGTTAGCTAGCTGACATTAACGTTAAACATTGCACTCATATTACTCACTGAAACCTTGTAAAGCCGGTCCCGCATGCTGGCTCTTACAGAACCGACTAACTCCCCTTTCGTGTATGTACAGCTCTCAACATGCCCAGACTTGTAGTGATTTTCACCTCGTTTTATACTTTTTTCGCCTCATTCTGAAAGAAACAGGTGAAATTTGCTAACGTGACAGCCATCTTTGTGATGGTGACGCATATTGTGCGAGACCAGAGACCTGTAGTTCACTGAGCGGTTTCACACAAAAAAATGTGTACTGTAACTTCACAGTTTTACGACACATTTTTATTTTTTTGACTTGCAAAATGTTCTTTTAATTTGACAAACATCATATGTGTCATTCGTGGCACAATTCAAACGGGATCGAAAGATGACTTTTCTCTCTCCATTGATATGACTTCAATGTATAATTTTCCGCTTCCGGGGTCCCATGGATCGGAAGTAGATGGGCGGGACTTCGCCTCTCTATATAATCTAAGGGAAATCGTCCCGCAGCAAATAAAAGAAAACCTTTTATTGAAGTAAGACGTTATAGAAAAACCCGCCGGGCATTTAGCTTAACACTATGAATACAATACTCCATATCAATCTAAAAATTCCGAAAACCGTGGTGTAGAACACATTAATATAAAAAAAAGGTTTACATGTAGGAGAAGTCAAAGTTTGTGACAGAAAACCTTTTTCCTCTCCGGCCTTTCGTTGCCGATTCACGCGCCCGGACAACACGCCTCGTAAATATTTTATAAATTTTTAGAGAAACTTTTTGATCCTAAATTTTTTTTTTTACGAGAAAGTTTAAGAACAAAAAAGTACCGGGGTTCTCGTGAAAACAAATTTTTTTGGACTGACCTCCGGAAAGTCTATTAAAGTACGCTACTTTCCGCGATTCATTTTATGACTCAAAAACGACCTCTACAAGCGTACGGGTTTCGGTTCGTGAAATCCGGGACCCCAGCGCGATTTATATCCTAAAAACCGGAAACTAGAACCGCCGTGAAAAGACCCAGGTGAAAGGGAAAGCCACGCGAATCTAATCTGGAGGTCTTTTTGCGGCCCTTGAAGACGCTAGCGGTCTTACAATGGCCGTATTAGTCGTTTACCGGCGGTCTAAAGATTATTCCGGGCGTACTAACATAGTTTCCGGCGGTATTAAGGGGGCCGTAAAAGGTGTGTTTTCAACTCGTTCTTTTTTCACATTGAACAAGAACTGCGACTGCATAGTCGAGCGCCGGTAGTGTCGTTTACACAAAAAAGCATTTGTTGTGACTATATCTCACTTGCACCAACGCTCGGGAGGTGTGCTATCCGTACTTTTATAGATTAGGTAGAGTTAAGAGCTGCTTGTAAAGATGATTCTCGGCCCGTTTTTCACCTCGCCCTTTGATAAAGACGGTGGGGCCACGGGTTGAACCGACAACTCGTATTCTCCTTTTAGCTGCCCACTGCTCGGGTTGAACGGTAAGTAAAGTTGTAAGCTTTACGAAAAGAACGGCGGACGACGCCTGTTCGTTTCAGGTTTGTTGAGTGCAAGTTTGCTCCGTAGTTGGAAGGTTTTGGGAAAAGAACTCCCCCGAATGCTTCTTTGCTCCACCTCATCTGGATGTTCTAAAACTTCGACGTAAAAAAAAAAAAAAAAAAAAAGGGTCTATCGAAAAAGGTGACTGCTGCGTTCATTTACTTTTTCTTGTCGTTACTACCGGCCGTCTTAAAACACAACACCACACACGACACACCACACACACAACAACGACACACACGACGGGACACACACACACCTACACGACACACACCACACCACACGACACACCCGCACACGAGCACACACACACGACGACACAAGGCACCGCACGCACCGCACGCACGCACGCGAGCGCACGGCACGCACCGCACGCACAAACACGGCGACGGCACGCAACGCGACCGCACGCACCGCACGACACGCCACGCATTGGCGAGTCGAGTGTCGCCCGTCACCGGCACCGGCACGCACGCAAACACGCCAAGCGCAAACGGGGCACGGCCACTCTAATTTTATCGGTCAACCAACACACCTCTCTCCTTATTATTCTGTCGGTTATAAAAAAAAGATTATAGCGTATTATCAAAAGACGGCTATAAAAGCGTTGAAAGGCGTATAAAGCGGTTGAAAGGGCGGTCAAAGGTGGCGTATTTTGGGGGCGTCAAAATTAGCGTATTAGTCCGAAACACCGGGGCGATTAGTCCTCCTCTAAAATCGAGCGGGGCGGTATTAGTTCCTAAACAAACCGGGGCGCAAAAAAAGACCGTCCAGCATCGATCTTTGAGTTCAGCCGGTCATAGGGACTTAGCAGAGTCGTCTCGATCGTACTAGTCACCCCGAAGAACCCAAATGACCTTTGTACTACAAAAGCTACATATAAAGGTAACTTTTACGGATTCGCCGATCGCGTTCGGGGAACTTCGGTCGCGGCTCGGTCGACGGGGGAGTCAAAAGCGCCGTCTGAAAACGTGTGCAATAAAGTGTTTCGTAAAAGTGTGCCGATCCTCACCGGCATACCGTCAAATCAATCACGATTTGTCAGTGTAATACCAATTTATGGGTTAAAACACAAAAGAACCGACTTGCCTTCTCCAAGATACCTTTGTTGTAGTGCCTGTCTTTTCTCGGCTTATAGAGAGGATGTATATTATTGCGCCTTGATTTCATTTCTTACTTCACACTCCCTCCGGATAGACAATTTACAAGCCTTAAACTGGCACAATAACTAGCACGGAGAACTCAACGCGGCATGTCCGGTTAACCGCATGTCGGGTAACGGAGTTGCAAAAGTAAATAAAGAACAAAGTACGAAAAAGTGCTTTGCTAAAAGTGCTGCGTAATCCTGTCGCCGCGTGGGCGGCGCGACTCGCTGTTTTTTTTTATTTTTTATGACCAAGAGTTTGAAAGAAGACAGTCGGGGAAACCTACCTTTTTTTCCAACCCCGGGGGGTTGTTTTTATCAGTCCCGAGTCACCACCGCGTTTTCTGCTTAAATACGGAACCCCGAACGACCAACCCGACGAACTGCGAAAGGTATTCTCCCGACCTAGGTTTTTTGTAAATCCCCCCAAAGGGCCAATTGCAATGGCCCAAAGGCGAAATGTCACGCTAAAAAGAAGTGAAAACGTTGCTAGGGGTAGCCGGCCCAAATATGTGTTCGCATGGTCAATGTGTACTGAACGAAATGTGTAAACTACTCCGGAAAAAAAACTAATTAGTCGAGGCGCGTATAAAATACCACATTCGTCCGCATTTCACGATAAAAATACCACCAGCACGACCGCCTAGAGTGTATCGCCCAGGCCCTCCGTCGAAAAGGGACCCCCTTCTAACAACTATAACTCAATAGTTTTTCGGTAGTAGACCACGTGATAAACTCCCTCGTTTTACTTCTCCTAGATAACGCTATGTAGAGACATTGTGGGTAACTTTGTCTGACATTGTCAAATTATAAAAGAACACTACCTAAATAAAATGTTTAGTGAGGGAAAAATTTTGACTACTAATAACAAATTACGAGGTATAATCAAGTATGGACAACAAAAGTTACAATAAGAGAATAAAAAATTATGTCATATTACGACGTAATTTGCCACGCGGAGCCGTTTATTAACAAACTGTAATTACCGGACTGGTTTTGCGACAAACTCTGGTGACCTCTCATTGTGACTCTATCAGGAAATCGAGTGACCTCCAGAGAGTCAGACTGCGTCCGTCCTGACGAGACAGGTGGAACAACCCCAACCTTTTTGAGGGAGATAAATACCGTGTGTTGTAAAAACGCATTGCTGTGTTTTACGCGAGCAAGGTGTGTGTGTGTCCTCGGCTCCGGTATAATAGATTAATTTGTATCTTATGGGATCATAGCATTTAATATATACAATCATCGAACACCGATCACACAAGTATGCACAACTAAAGCAATACATAGATAATATTAAAAAATTTATATACTAAAAAATAAAAACATAACCAAAAATTCAAAATTATATGAGAAATGAGGACAAAGTGTAGTTACAGTACAAGATCACGGGGAGCATCCGATAGCACGGTAGTAAAACTCGTTTATGACGACTGATACTCAAATATCAGCTCGACACACACTCTAGACACCAAGCACTACAAGACATCCACACTCAAACACGGACACATTCACAACCCGATATAAGTCTCGAATGACGGAACGTGTTACGCATAGTAACGACACTACTAGCACCATATGCATCATCGCCGGGGGCTTGGAGTATATCCACTGCATTGGCTTTCACGGCTCGGGTCCCATCAACGCGCCTCGAGGACTACCTTTTGTAGACACGACTCGATTTCCGGCCAATCGATTTGAACTAAAATCAACGGTCCGGCCGCGAAGTTTGTGCAAAAGGGTAACTGCAAATGGTACCCCATTTATACTCCAAAATTTAACCCAACCTTGAATAAGAATTTGGATACATCGAAGGGTCGTACTTGTTACAAGGAGAAATATTTTTCTAAGCAAGGGAATCAACATGTTTACTTACACGCATTCATATTATGTGCAATCTCGATCTTCTCAATCAGGAGACGTAAATACTTAGAGCGTAGATTTGGTGAGAGCTGGCAACGTACATACCGTGCAATGTACAATGCACAAAGTCCGATACCAGGACTGGTTAATACTAGTATGACAATGAAGTGTTACTCGCCCT
>NW_011345603.1:105806-106232 GCF_000735185.1 Notothenia coriiceps | reverse complement strand
TATTAAGCTTTTTAAAACGTATGTGGTAACTTGCCAAAGTGCTTTGTTTTGAACGTTCATCAGTATTATAATCAAAAAGAGAAATATGAACATGAGTTTTTACTGAAATTGTCGAATAAAGTCAACATTTCAATGAGCTGTGTGGGGTTTGTTCAACTTTTAAAATATGTTTAAATAGTGAAATATACAGTGATAGATGTTATGGACTAACGTTTATAATAAATACATTTGTATTTATTTTAAGATATTTTCATACAATCATACGTATTGGGATCATTTGTAGTAATGTGGACCGGAGGGAGAGGGTGATGAGCATAAGTTTCACTTTTTTATTTCAATTCCAAAAGGGGACTCGGGCGGACGGCCCGGGGGCAAGACAGAGTCCAAGGTGGGGGTTATGGAGGGGCGAAGGCCACCGCGGGCGAA
>NW_011345603.1:96526-105789 GCF_000735185.1 Notothenia coriiceps | reverse complement strand
ATGTTTCTCTGTTGTCCACGTTCATAAAGCATAAAACAACAGCATCAGAGCACGGTGCAGAGTCTCTAGATGAGTTTACAGTAGTCCCTCGTTCTTATTAAACATCCATGTTGTATGTAGTCCGCTGTATAGAACACTGTAGTTTCCATAGTTTCACCACAGCAGCAGACGCACACAATGACGTCCGCTGGCGCATCATAAACACGTAGGATAGTGAAAGTGCAGTCGGATTCTCTAAAGTACCGCAGTCTCTTCTCCTAAGTCCTTTTGAATTCTCCTGTCCACTATCCCTTAACCCCGTGACGTTTCACTCAGAGGTCAAGGAATAGGAGATAGGGTTAGAATTTAGGAGCTGACTTTTGGATTATCGGAACGCAACCCCTGCATTTAAGTGGTGTGCTTTTGGTGGCACCTTTTTGCTACAGCCTGTCAAGATGGCCCTCCAGCAGCCCCAGAAACCAGCAGTGACTCCCCATCACAGGTAAATCTAAATCAACTGTGTCTCATCAGTGGACTTTGTCTACTTTAACCAGAACATGTGCTCAGAAGTTTCCCTTACAAAACCAATCTGCTTTTACTTGTCATTAGTGATGGCGAGATGAAGCCTTATGAAGCTTTGAAGCTTTCCAGCCAATTGGTTCGCAAAAGGGTTGATCTCATGAGGCTTCATTATTGGCTTCATTTGAACACAAACCCCCCTGTTGGTCAAAGTGTGTAAAACAGGCAGATTGGACATCTGAATAGTGTGCTCTATCTCATACCGACTTCCCAATGAGTAAAGCCTTAGAATAACTCTAAACAACAAACGTAAAATCATATTTTCATGTTAACAATATTGTTTTTATTCCAGTTTAATGATTGTGATTGAAAAGCCTAAGGAGGCTGGTAAACGCTGCAAAGAGGGATTTGTGTTCCTTAATAATATTCGTAAACTTAACCATGTTGTAGCCTGAGAAAGGCTAAACCATATCAAAGAATACATTTATTTACTACATTATCTCATTTAGCTGTAGCTTTTATAAACAAAAAAAAGACTTATTGACGAGTCGTTGAACCAGGGACCTTGCGGTTGAGAGTCAACTGCTTTCCAGCTGACCCGCAGTCACGTGGTATCGACAGGCAGCAAGGCTTCATTTGTCATCGATGACGTCACTGGCCCAAAACGATACAAGCCTCGATACAAGCTCCACAAAAAGCTTCGGGGATTAGTCGAAACCGTCGAAACACGCTCCGAAGCCTCAGCGCAATACGTAACATCACTACTTGTCACATTATCTTTCACTGCATAAATATTAGTCAGGTCATAAGGGCAAACATTTCTTAAACTTTGATCCCTGACCTCTCCGTTAATACATTACAAAAAGGAGTTTTAAAGAGTACTTCAGAAAGACTGACTGCAGTGCCTTGGTGGTATGGGGCCAATGAATTATTTATTCCTCTTCTTGACCCTTTTCTCAACCCTGCCAGGCAGTAGGTTGTGACCTCAGGTTGTTGCTGATAGATTGTTCCCCGCATCCACATGAGCACACAGCGGGCCAAGAAACCATCAATGAAGACCGCTACAAAAAGCTTACACTACAATAACATGACCATGCTAATGATGGATTCAATGCTGTGTCTAGGCCTGAAACAGTCGTAGACCAAGTGAAAACAAAGTATGTGGTAAGGTTATACTTCAAAATGACTTGCACATTTGTTGCTAAAAGGTTTTTCTTTTTCTTTTTAAAACTGAATTTGTTACTTTATTTGTTGAAATGCCATGACATTACAGAACAGCAGGTGCCAATTAAGCCTTAACACAAGAAGCTTGGAAAGCACTATGATTGAAGTGCTCAGACCATTTATGAATCACCTTTTCAACCCATTTATTTATGCATAATTTTTGGCTGTTCAATAAGTGTTTACCCCACCCACTGAGAGGTCATGACCTCAGACAAAGGCGCAGTGCTGTCGAGGCTATAGTTAGCTGTATGTGTTCTCCTAAATCTGAGAGCCAAATCTGTAAATCATGTGTGCCTTTGTGTACACAGAGAAGATGTATTCTTGTTTTTCTTTAATCCTACACATACATTAGCATTCAGAACACAACACACATTGGTTACATAACTGGGCTGTGGGTTTGTTGATAATGGAGGACTGGCATCAGTCTTTTGAAGATTTTAAGTTGCTTTGTCTAAAGCCTTGGTGTATTGTAGGTGTATGTGGGACCTACTTTTCATTTTTGGGAATTTATTTTAATTTTAAAAGCTATGAATTCGGATCTAGGTTTACACGTACGAGGAATTTGACTTGATGTCATGGTGCATACATAAAAGTAAAACAAAAATAAAAAAACACAGATAGAGAACTATTTAAAGAAAACTATATTAACATTAAAAAATAATACAAAATATAGTGAAATATAACAGTATTTACATAGAAATAAAGTGAGTGTCTAATCAGACAAGTTCAGATGTCGTTATAGAAAACGATCCTTTGTGGATTCTTCAAACTGCATCATCTCAAATATAGAAATCATTTTAATTTGTAACCAAAGAACTGGAATTATTTTCAAATGAGAGCTATACAGTAACTGTCAGGCGTGCATCACTGCGGATTGTCAGAAGTGTTGATCCCACCAATATGTCCTGCTTCTGTGAAAGTATTCCTTAATCTTAAACTATTGAAATGACTGCTACCTCTCAATTGGTGAAAACAAAAGCACACAAGCCTTTGTTTTTCTCTTCTAAGGCAGTCAAGTGTCTCTAAGAAAAGGCCATAATCCTGTTTTGGTGTTGTTGTGGATATTATGTATAAAACAGTGTAGGTGAAGGAAGGTAGGAGGCTACCTCAAACATGGATCTGCCTGCCAACTACAGTCACAATAGCTCTGGCATATGTACAAATATAAACACGTGTGGACAAATATGCAGCAGTAATGTAATGTGAAAAGCATTTTGCGGTCAGACACACACACACACACACACACACACACACACACACACACACACACACACACACACACACACACACACACACACACACACACACACACACACACACTTATTACAAAGGTAATGATGCTCATTTGGAACAATGCGTAATAATTGTGTCTTTCTAAAACCTATGCAAACAGGGTTTTTACGTTCCAGGCAGATGAACAACTTTTGATTTGCAACTCGCTGCCTGATGTGAAGCTCTATTGACAGTGAAAATCTGTGTGTGTGTGTGTGTGTGTGTGTGTGTGTGTGTGTGTGTGTGTGTGTGTGTGTGTGTGTGTGTGTGTGTGTGTGTGTGTGTGTGTGTGTGTGTGCTCACATGTGCAGCCTGTGTGTATGCTGTGTGCTTTTACAGTAGAAAATCATATTCATGGGGGTTTAATGTAGTGTAAGCGGTGCTTTTGTGCCTGAAGCCATGGTCAAGCCTGAGCCAATATGATTATAAGCCTGGCTCCTCAGGTGGAACAGCAGGATAAATATCCATTGCAGTTATTGGATATTTGACAGAAAAGCTCAAACAGGATAAACAATTGCATTTGGATGAGCTTATAAAATGTAAACCCGAACCAATGCTGCTTCTTTTGCACATGTTCATACTATTTGGCTGGGTATGACTGCTGAGAGTTAAACCTCTTCCCGTACGGTCTTCTTGAAAAAGCCCCAGGATGCAATTTAAACCAGAGCTCTACATTTTATTACGGCAGACAAATTCCACTTCACATTCAATGTTGTGATTCATCTTAAAAAACTGGCTGGTCTTTTCTAACTAGATGAGACAGGCATTGCATCAATCTATAATTCTCGGCTCCTTAAGCTGTTTTATAACTCAAAGCTCTGTCTTTAAAATTCTGCTCTCAAAAACCAAAGCACATGGGAAACGCAACACAAAAATGTTCATATTAGAAGTGGACATTTTGGTCATGAAGAAGCAAGGAGGTTCTATGTCAAAAATGTGTCTCCCATGTGGGCACTTTCTTAAGCTGGTTATATTTAATTCTAATAAAAAGCAAAAGTTGTAACAGAAAAGCTGGTAAAGACATTCATAAGACTGCAGACGAAAATGTGCTCATTAGCTAACTCTAGTATATTGATGTGGAAACTGTAGTATTGATTAATGTGGGCTGTCCCTGATTGCTAAATGAATAAATAATGCTATAGTATGTGTGTGAAGTCCATAGACTGTTTTTAAAATATGGGCTAAGTCTCCATGACGTGACACTAATCTGTTTTGGCATCATTACACCCTTGATGAAGTCCAACAGGCACGATAGCCGCATGCTAGCCACTAGCATTGCACTGTTCAATCCTCTCAATTTTGTACATGTCACAGCCTATTCCTGCAAAACCTCCATATCCATCTCCGGTAACAGAGGCACCCAGAGTCCTGTTACTCACTATAGCTCTCCGACCCCCACCAGCCATCCTTTTTTCATCCTACCCGTATAATGACAATCAGACCAACCAGAGGGCCGGAGAGATTGTAGCTTACCATTCCTGTCATGACACTGAACCTAATACCAGTTGCCTATTGTTCCCTCTGCAACACCTCATCCTCATTCGTCTAAATCTAGAAAAGGTTTTGGATGCATCTATTTGAAGATTATGTCAGTAGATTTAAACCCGTTTTTCCTACAGAGAAATGGCAAAAACAAAGCATGAATAATTCAGATGTGTCAAAAAATTGTTATACAGTACATAGAATAGACATGATTAGTATTGATCTGTCCACCCTGTGTGCTAATACTATACCTACAGTTTTTACATTTTTTACCCTGAAATATTTTATGTGGATCCAACCATTCCAATGTGGTCGGAGGGATCAATAGTCCTCCTTCAGCCAACTCAATTTTTTCCCCCCATAGCTAAATTGGACGACTGCCTCTCTAAATGTCTTCAGTCAGGAATGATAATCCTTCTTTGGACATTTCAAAACTGATTACTGAGCCTACCAGACCCAATTCAAAGAATCACAGTAGATGCATTAAGACATTACAAGAAGACATAAAACAGACAGAAAAATAACTGTCAAATTATTGAGAACAGCTTCTGTGGAAGTTCCCGCTACAGTTTGTTGGGACGAGACACAATGTAAAAATAACACATCATTTCGCGGCTCTTAACCATTGTCCCTGACCCTGTCCCAGAATGGAAAATAGCAGTATAGCTTATATAGCCAGCCAATATACATGCATTATACCATGGACACACTTCTGGCATTGTTCATTTGCATGCTACTTTAACACTGGCAACTTCAATTAATGTGTGTGTAGTGTGGGCATTAAAAGTCAATTCTTTGACCTCTAGTCACAAGTCACCAGCCTCTGTGACGCATTTTCACACAACTGCTGAGTCACATGTGTTTTTCTCTCTAAGATATTGCAGTGACACTTCCCACCCACACAAAGGCCAACATAGAAATCTTCTTGCAAACACGCACATCTTTCATTGTCTGGAGGTTTTCTTACAAACAATCGTGATGTAGGAATCTCTGACTGAACAAGACTTCAACTTCCCTTCCTTTTCAGTCTTTTTCTCCTCTTCTATTGTACCTCCAGTGCTTTTTAATATTCATCTTCTTTCTCTGTTCCCTTTCCTCATTATCTCTCTGCTCTTTTTCTTGTGTGTCCCCAACCCCTTCATTTATTTCCCTAGATTTGGTGTTGTTGCTCGTACACCTGCGGAAAGAAGTTTGCTTGTAAGGCGTCCCTCTCTTTCAATCTTGCTGCTCTCTGAAGTGTTTTCTGTAGCCTGTGGCTGTAACAACATGGTATTGATGCAGCGGTGGACTACTTTCTGCATCCTCAGCAACATCGCAGGGGCTACACACTGAGGAGCAGGGATTTGTGCATCTTGTGTATGTGTGATTTCAGAAAAACACACACAAATTGGGAAAGGAGTAGATTTGTGTGTTGAGAAATGGCGCGCTGCCTGCCTATGATAAAATAAGTAAAAAATATTAAGTCAGAAGTGAAGTACTGTCCGAGCCAGTTTATCTCCTGCTAACTAGTCCTCTATACTGCTGCTTTGCTGTAGATATACAACCCCCCCCCCCAACACACACACAATAACACACACACACACACACTTTTTCTTTACTGCCTAGTCTTTATCTTGCTAGCACACCTGCAACCGGCAGATTTTCAGCAGAGAAGAACAGTGGAGAGTTTTAAATTCTTATAACAGAAAGTAGTAGAATCAAATGTGAGGATTACAAAAACATGAACAGATGCTATTTAATTCATCTTGAGTCTTCATCTGTACCTTCCCGCCGGATAGGTACAGAGAATGTTTAAAATCAAGTAAACTTTTTTTTTAATGCTGCGCTTTCTATTTTTTCTTATCTTCTTTAGCCTGAAAAAGTGGGGCAGCCACTGCAGACGAACTGCAAAACAGAGAGGGGGGAGGGTAGAGGCGGTTGAAAAAAGTGAATAAGAGAGGAACAGATGAACATGAAATAAAGAAGGGACACAGTGAGACAAACCGTTAGATAAGTCAGCCTCATCAAACGGGATCATTTCGAATTAGCACGCTTGTTAACCCCGCAGTTGTACAGCCGGTTTAATTATTTCCTGCGGGGAGACATCTCGACAGTCACAGTACATTCAGAGAACTCTTCTGAATCTGTGGAGGGCACAACAAGCAGGAAACAGCTCTGGTGGCTCAGCAGGAGGCTCTATATGCATATGATAAACATCAATGAAGTTTGCATTTATACATTGCTTTTTATCCGAAGTGCTTATAAATTCATTTTCGTTTTGCACACACACTCTGTCATGCTGCTATGCAGGGTGCCGGCCAAACCATCAGAAGCAATTTGGCCGAGAATAAACAACCGGCTCTACCTGCTGAGCCGCAGACACACAGTTAGGATGGAAATGATGTTGGGAATAAGCTGTTACTGTACATGTGGAAGTGGCTGCTGTGCGCTGATCTCTAACAGAGAACGAGTTTGATGCCCAATCATGTAAAAATGATGTTTATATTATAGCCGTAAATTATGTAAATATTGTTGGGAATGAATTCATTTTCATTTAGTTTATTTTAAATGGGCCTACTGCGATACTAATGAGACTCTTCCGCCTTTGTTATAGAGAAGCCATGTTGAGGTACAGATTGTGTAATAATTGTTCTGGAATCTTCCTCTTATTGTAGGTTGAGCACGATAACACATTCTAAAAGTGCTCTATTATGCTAAGTTTCAGTTTTTTGTATTTGATGCTTCGACTGTGACATGTTTATATGCTTTAATGTTCAAAAAGGTATTTATTTTATTTATTTATGAAGGGAACTTTAGGATTTTAGCCGTTGCAGACCATTCACATCCCCACAATCTTATATAACACAATATAGGCGAGGGCAAAATGCATATAGGGCCTCGTTAAGCTTTGATATTCTATTCTCTATATGTTTCTTTTGTGAAAGAACCACTTTTTTTATAAGTTCATTTGTTGTTGATGTTTCAATCAGTGGATGAGCATGCGTTTACAGTAGTGCTCAAACTTCCAGTCAGATAACTTTGTTTGTGCACAAAATGATCTGCAGGACCCTGAAAGACAAAAATGAACTCTTCCTCCTAGACTCTCTGAAAATGCGTAGCACATTCATGATTGACAGTAATGCTCTCAAAAATGTAGCAATGAACCAGAAAGAGAAGAGAGAGAGCTGATGGAAATATGGATCCAAAAAGCCAAGTTTGTATTCGACAACTTGTCAATTAGTTTGAAGAGCCTCTTTTTTCCTTGTTAGGACGCTGTGCAGCTTTAAGTGCTGGCTCAAAGTTACTACGACAGCTCTGACTGCATTACTGTACGAGTCTCTGAGCAGTAAGTTGTGCACTAGACTGTGTGTGGGAAGAAGTCTGACATGCATCCAAGTCAGAGGTCAAATGGGAGCAGAGAGTTTCCAATATCTTCATTTCAAACATGTCCACAGTCACTTTCTCAATGGCGCTTTAATAAATGTTAAACAAAACGTAATGTAAGTTGACTACTTCCTAAAGCTCAGTTCTCCTTAAAAAGATAATACAATGAAGTATATCTCATGTTCAGGTGTATCCCAAAGTGCATACTGGGAGAAGAGATATGAATGTAATGTGACCAGCTGCTCAGTATGAGTGCAGTTTATCTTGTATTTTTCACACTTTTATTCAACATTTTCAAGCATATATTATATAATTGAGTGTGCTTTGCAACTCTGCTGTTGTGCTCAGATGTGACGCAGTACTACAAAGGTTAAGGACCAGGAGAAAAAGGGCAGTGCGGCACAAAAAGCCTTCTGTGAGGTTCTGTTTTCATCCAGACTCTCGTTATCGGGGCAAATAAAGGTGTCAGCTGGTGGGGATTATAAAACATGAACTTCTGCTCCTTAGTTCTGATTGACAGAGTAGCGTTTATGTACAATCCCAGGAAGCACTTGAATGGGACTGAACAACAGCTTTCCACAGTGTGCCTAACTGCACCTCTGAGTGCTTCTATTGCTGTGAATGACGGTGTGTTATGGCTCATTGCGTCATGTTTCAATGCACAAAATGTGTGGATTGAGACATTGTAAAAGGCCATTGAAATGAAAGGAGACATGTTGTTTAGAAAATGATCTGATAAAACAAACATTCAATGTGCTTCCTCTGGGGTTTCAACGATAATGTGTGCATGATGGTGATGATTCTTTATTACAACTGAACGCAGCTTCTATACTTTTATAACTTCCTATAACTCAATGTATCTTACATCATACAAGATGCACGTTTGTACATTTCTTATCTTGGCAAAGACATGTTTTTTAAACAGAAATAGGAACAACAATTCTCAACCACTAAGAACCAAATTAAGCAGATTATAGACATACACTTTTAATGAGATTAAGTAATTATAAAAGTAAAACAAAACAATTGCCAGCTGAGGTCTGTTAATAAGATTAGTATTATACACAATATATTTAATACATTATTAAAACATGAATGTATGGACTCAAATCTTAACAACAGTAGTAGCTGTGAATGCACATTATGGGTATTGAGAATGTTTTTAATTAAATTGAAAGACAAATCTTAGTTTTTTGTCAAAAGCTAAATGTTATGCATAATCTGCAATATCTCTGTCTCAACCCAGCACTGAAATCCTGGTCCACTCATTCGTCACATCCCGGATTGATTACTGCAATGCACTTCTGACTGGCCTTCCCATCAAGCTCCTCAATAGACTGCAAATAATCCAGAACTCTGCTGCCCGGATCATCACCCGCACCAACTCATCCGACCACATCACCCCCATTCTCACTCAGCTACAC
>NW_011345603.1:90087-96299 GCF_000735185.1 Notothenia coriiceps | reverse complement strand
CCACAGGATTGTTTTTGACATCCTCGTGGATTCATCTTCTTATTATAGACACATGCATTTCCAAACATTCAGTCTACCTACGCTGTAAAATGTATTATCTCTTCGATTCACACACGGCATCTATTCACACGTCTGTCCGTCCTGGGAGAGGGATCCCTCCTCCGTTGCTCTCCCTGAGGTGTCTCCCATGTTCCCCTTTAAACTGTGGGTTTTCTCTGGAAGTGTTTCCTTGTACGATGTGAGGGTCTAAGGACAGAGGGTGTCGTATTGTCATACTGATATTCTCTACAAACTGTGAAGTCCACTGAGACAAATGTAACATTTGTGATATTGGGCTATATAAATAAACATTGATTGATTGATTGATTATATGTACCATTAGCTTCTCAGCCAATAACCCAGGAATAAATCAATTTGTAGAAACATATAAGAACATACTTGAGAGGTAAGGACCCAAACACAGAGCAGCGTTATTATGTAATGGGGCTCATCAGCAGATGGGAAAGTGCCGGTCATGACTTACTGTTGCTAAGAGACTTTGAAAACTACTTTGTACATCAGCACCTGTTTCTCTAAAGGTGAAACGTTTGAAGCCATTTTCATCAGCAAACCATTATTCATCAGTGCAGTTTTTACTCTGGAGATGATAAAAGAAGTCCCTGGTTGTTTTGAAAAGGAAACAATTCTTTATTCATTTGTATAATTGTTGCCTTTTTCAATATAAAACTACCAAGCTCTGACACATGTCATGTTAGAGCTTTTAGGGACATCAGCTCCCTTTTTCTTCAGCATTCAACACCTTGTTTTCTAATGTATTCCATTCAAATCCACACATAATATTTAATATCAACACCATAAAATGTTTCATTGAGGATGACTCATTTAGATCCCCAATCGGCTGTGAAAACCTGGCAAGAGAAGCGAGTGTGTGAAGCTCTGTTCTCTCTCAGAAACTAAACCCTGCCTCATATTTACTTAAGCAAAGCAGTTTATTCCCAGTAGTTCGATGGACCTGCTCACTGGCAAACAGTTGAGTCTGTCCTCACCAGTGTGACTTTGGTAAATGTGATTAAGTGGGGGAAAGCCTGTTGGCGTACTCTGTTAACCATCCATGGATTCATTTTAATTTCCTTTTTTTTTGTTCTTCAGACAGAACTGGAACATGTCATATATTGAATTGTGTTGAGCTGAAGTAGTTCAAAAATACCATCGAATTGCTGACTCCTCAAGCGAAACTAATCTTAAATACTTTCTTCTGCTCTGAGACACTCGAATACTTAAGTCAGAGCCCTGGCTCCCAGACAACCTTTCCATTGTGAGCGGTAATGGATTGAACAACGGGGACCTCTTCCTCAATCACACAGGTGAAGAGAATATGAATGGAAGCTAATTAAAAAACTTTGATGTTAATATAAAAAAAACTTAGGCTGAGTGTTGATTTTTGGACGCAACAGACCATTTATGTTTTGGGAGTATGAGATTAAACAACAGAGAAACATTGCAAGTTATTTACTTGCTTCTGGTTTAAAAAACATCTTAAAGCTCATTTCCCACTGGACAATAAAAACACTAACATCTGGCATTGTGTCGAGTGGGTAAGGTTACGTCGGATAAAATCAAATGTTCAAGTGAATACAATTGAAAAAATCAACAGGGATTTTAACAATTACTATAATTCCTTAAAGTACAACATATCTAACTAATAAACTCATAACAAGTAACATGTAATGTAATGTCAAAGTAACCAGGCTCCAGTCACACAGCAAAATGATTTTTTCACTCTGTGTTTATCGTAAAACACATTGCGTTGACGCTCAGACGCAAAATAAAACTCTTCAAAGGGTCGTTGTTAGTCCTTTTACTGTTCCAACTATTACCAACTTGGGTTGACAGTTTTAAACAGCGACTACGATAAGTAACCACTAAAAAATTGTTCACTGTTTACTAACCACACATACGAAAAAAAACTGAACGGAAAGGCATAGTCGTCTCCTGCAAAAGGAAAAGTAGTTTGTTGCCCTTTTTTCAGGTTTTCCTGTTTTACAAAACCCACAAATTCACCCCTTTTAAATGGAAGAAGGGTATTAGCTGTTACACATTGGGCAATGGTAATGATACACTTTTGATAAGATCCATGTTCTGCTGAATTAGTGTTAATTTCGTCAGCTATTTTTTTTATTTCGTTTTAGTCTTAGTCCGTGTTAAATTTGCTTTTTATTTTTATTTTTATTTTTATTTTTATTTTTATTTAGTCGCAGCACCGGAAATGGAGCCGCTGGGAGAAAAACTGACTATCAGAGATGTAACGTTATCTTTGATAATATTTTGTCTCCTCATTTTTCGTCAATGAAAGTAAAGAGAGATTTTGGCATAGTTTTTATTTAGTAAACTACATTTTCGTCTCATCACTTTTGGTCAACGATATTGCATGTTGATTTTGTTACAGTTATTGTTTACTGCGGTCTGTGCCGTCTCGTCATCGTCTCGTTTTAGTCATGGAAAAAAAGGTCGTTGACTAACATATTTCGTCATAGTTTTAGTCAACAAAGTTAACACTATGCTGAATACACTATTAGTAAGCCAACTTCATCACCCTTTAAAACGTGGTCCACCAGTTTTTTCTTTTTTAAATGAGCTAAGATAACATTTTATGTTAAGTTAAATAAAAACAAAGTACATTTTGCTAAACCTTTTCATTAGCCACCATGAGCTAGCGTTGACACTATTTGAAATGTGTAAGGTGTTGTTTTGGGCAGTTAATTTCAAGTGGGATACTTTTATGTTCTCATATTCTTCTAAGCGTAACATATTGTTGTTTAAACCCACCTAAGGAAAGTGTTATTAAAGCTGAAGCTACCAGTCCATCAGGTCTTGTCAGAATGCAGTATAATCTGTTTTAGGGGCATATTTTTTGTATATTTCCACATATTATATACTAATCATAATTTACTTTGTGTTTTAGGAACTTTAACTGCTGTCACCATGACCTGGAGGCTTATTGATCGGGAGATGATGTTATTGAACACCTGCAGATGAAGTGAGTGTGAACAGCATCACCAACAACACAATATTCAGCAGCTGTCTGACACTGAAAATGTGATTTTGAGTTGAATATACTTCAGCTCTGAAAGAAAACCCCCGACCTCTGCTTTTTAAAATGTCAAACCTCTCTTCTTCTTACCCATTAGCAATTGAAAAGTGTATTTCTCAAACCTTTCATGTCTTGAGCAGTGATTCAGTGATATATTGCACACTTTATGAAACGCTCTGACAATAGTTTGTTCAGAGTCATAATACCTTTTCGCAATCCCTCTGGACAAATTGCTGATTAATTAGCTGCCAGGAGATGGATGCAGAGTTAGAGACTGAAACCCCTTTAGATGAGGCTATAGAGAGCAAGTAAAGCCTCACTGCACTTACACCATTACAGAGACTCTACAATTCATGCGCACAAAAAGAAAGAGTACGTGGAGAGAAGTGGATCCTTTTTAATCTGACAACACAGCAGTTGCTGAAGCATTAGTGCCGGGCACGATCAATATCTGGAAAGACAAAAGATCATAGAGATCCTTCACTGGACCTTTTCTCTCCAGACAGCAGTTTGAGACAGTAATCCACGCCTTTGTCACCACTCGGCTGGATTACTGTAACTCTCTCTACATGGGGGTCAGTGGGTTCTCCCTCGCTCGTCTGCAGCTGGTACAAAATGCCGCAGCAAGCAAGGCTTTTAACTGGCACACGGAAATATGACCACATTTCCCCCATTTTGGCTTCGCTCCATTGGTTGCCATTACATTTTAGGATTCATTTCAAAATCCTTTTTTTTTACTTTTAATTCCCTAAATGGCATGACCCCACCATATCTGTCTGAGCTGCCCTTACACGCCCAACCGCCCTCTCAGGTCAGCGGATCAACTGCTCCTGAATGTGCCCAGAACCAGGTCTAAGCTCAGAGGGGCCGTTGCTTCTCTGTAGCGGCTCCCACACTGTGGAACGATCTGCCCCTGCACATCAGACAGGCCTCCACACTGCCTGCTTTTAAATCGCTTCTTAAAACCCACCTCTTCTCCTTAGCTTACAGTATTAATATCTTTTAGAGCGTTGCTTTTATTGCTTTTAAATTGTCTATTGTTTTTACTTGTACTTGTTTTATGGTGTGTGAGCTGTGTTGTGTTATTTTTTGTATGTTCTGTTTTGTTTATTTGACTGTACAGCACTTTGGTCTGGAGGTTTAAAGGGCTCGATAAATAGAGCTGTATTGTAAGAAGGATTTCGAAGAAAATGTAAGCTTTAGGCACTTTGTCCCGAACCATCCAAGTCGTATATTTTAAAGAAGGAGCCAGCCAGGTGTTTCTGACTTGATGAAAATAACCTACAAATGTTATTTCACTTGGAATTAACCTTTTGACAATTTAGTCAATTCTGGAGAGGACAGGTTTTTCAGCATTAGTGCCACTTTTAACGAGGACATATTCTGCTCATATTCAGGTTGATAAGTATATTTTTTGTCTCTCCTGTGACATGTCTCCATGCCTTAATGTTCAAAAAGCTCTTTATTGTTCTCATGCTACAGCACCTCTTTTCACCCTCTGTCTGAAACCAGAGCCCAGTCTGCTCTGATTGGTTAGCTGGCCGGCTCTGTTGTGATTGGTCAACCGCTTAGAGATGTCCCGCCCTTAGCATATCAAGCATAATGTGTTGGAGGAGCGCTAGCCGATAGAAGCGCTAGTGTTACATAATGATGTCACAATGTTTCAGAAGTAAACAAAGGAGTCCAATGGAGGCGTTTCAGGCAGAGTTTGTGGAGAGAGGAACTCCCACTGGAATGGACTTTCGGATGTTAGCCTTTGCAGACCATTTACATGCACACAAACCTAAATAACAAACTACAGGAAAGGGAAACCTCCAAAAAGCGTAAAAGGGCCCCTTTAAGAACAACACGATCTCATGCCAACTAAAGCCAATGATCCACAATCTGCTACAGCTCAGTCATGCGGGTTGTAAGATGTAACAAACAGGTTGGGATTAACGCAATTACATTAGCCACACACACAAGGGAAATACACACTCTTATACAGCATATATTTCAGTACTAATGAGAGTGTATGTTCCTATGGATCAGCTTAACCAATACATCTCCTAAGTAACATGCTAAGAAAGCCCTTGATTAAAACCCCACAGACAGATTTACGATATGATGCACAGCTCAAGTGTTTTACATAAAACAGTTGAATTCTACAAAAGGTATCCTATAAGAAAGCCTTGTGAATGAGTGTGCACGTGTGTGTCTGTGTGTGTGTTGTCAGACCGGAAACATCACACAGACATGTCCACTGTGATTAGCACTAGTGTAAATGTCAACCTTGTTTGTAGAGCTGGTAATGAACAAAGCCCCGGATCGTACAGGGAAAGAATGACAGGATGAGAGAAATAAAAAAGAGGAGAGGAAAAGGTGGAAATGGCAAGTAGACGTGAGGGGGGACAATATAGTGAGTAGGTGGGAGAGGGAGGGAGAGGGGGGGAGAGTGAATGTTTGGTCAGATAAGAGCAGAGGAAAATGTTGGAGGGCAGGGGGAAGAGAGGAGGAAAAGGTGCAGGAAAAAAGGAAGGAGAAAAAAGGTTTCTTTCAAAATGTGTTCTGGCAAACATTTTATCATCAATGAACATACATTTTGTTTTCATTATGTCCATGTCCCATTATAAACCTTCCTATTGCTTATCTCCTTATTCTTCTCTTCCTTCATGTATGTCTACTACGTCATACATTATTTTCTTGTAATTTTTTATTTCTTTGATGATCTTAGTTTCTCTCATCCTTTATTTCTTCCCTCTCTCTACAGTACATTTCTTTCATAACTGCGTCTTTATTTCAGTCATTATTAATAATAATAATAATAATAATAATAATAATACATTTAATTTCAAAACGCTTTTTCAGGTGCTCAAAGACGCTTTACAGTGGTAATAAAACGAGATTAAATAGAATAACACATATTAAAACAGCAACATAATTCACAAATTAAAAGCCAATCTGAAGAGGTGTGTTTTGAAAGTGGGGGGGTCGATGCAGTCTCTGATGTGTTGTGGAAGGGAGTTCCAGAGGGTGGGGGCAGCGATGGAGAAGGCTCTGTCCCCCCAGGTCCGGAGCTTGGTACGTGTGGGGATAGTGAGGAGGTTCGCTTCTGATGAACGACGGCTGTGGGAAGGGGTGT
>NW_011345603.1:77331-89857 GCF_000735185.1 Notothenia coriiceps | reverse complement strand
GGTTATTGAGAACTTTGTGTGTTAGCAGAATTATTGATGTTCTTGCGCCTTCATACATTTGACCTCTCATGCCTTTCTTTCTTTCTGTCTGTCTTTCTTTCTTTCTTTCCGTCTTTCTTTCTTTCTTTTTTTCTTTCTTTCTTTCTTTCTTTCTTTCTTTCTTTCTTTCTTTCTTTCCGTCTTTCTTTCTTTCTTTTTTTCTTTCTTTCTTTCTTTCTTTCTTTCTGTCTTTCTTTCTTTCTTTCTTTCCTTCTTTCTTTCTTTCTTTCTTTCTGTCTTTCTTACTTTCTTTCTTTCTGTCTTTCTTACTTTCTTTCTTTCTGTCTATTGTGAATAAACCACAGGATTTGATTCCTAACAAGCTTTCCTTGTACCTAAAACCTGTTTCATTACTGCCTTCATCCTGTGTGAACTCTGCTGTTAACTGGGCTGCACTGCACCTGCACTGCATCACTCTCTCCTCTCCTTCCTTTTGATGCTTTCTTTTCTGCTCGGCACAGCCCGGCTCTGTTCATTTCATCACCCTGTTGTGTGCCTTTTACCTGCTGCCTCATTTTGTGATTGGTTTTTAAAAGAAATCATATTTTGGTCATGATTGCTAGGAAAAATAATTTTGGGAAATCTGCAGGTGTCCTTTGTTACTGCACCACTTATTCAATTGTCGACATGCACGACATGCACTGTGAGCCTTGTTCTTGTTCTCTTTGAAACTTTAAAATAATTGGGATTTATCAAAGTTTTCAGCCGTCCAACTTGTTCATACAAACATATTTGGTTCGAAATTATGCCTGAAATAAGATCTGAGGTTAATTTAAGCTCATGGGAATATACATTTTGTCGTACGACATAAAATACATCAGTAAGTACCCCGCTGGTGGATGTCTGGAGGTGTAATGTGTCTTAAAAACGGCGTCTGCTAACAAGTGACTAAATAAGACGACATAAATGTAGTCACGCCGAACATTAGGCACCTTTAGCTTAGCGGTGGTGACCTTAAAGGGCCCATGTCATGGTTTTCTGGTTATTACCCGTCCCCTTGTGTGTTATGAAGGTTTTTATACGGTCTGCAGAGTCACAAACTCTCAAAGTACACCCTGTGGCGAGTACAACTCTAACACAGAAAAGACCTGTCCATGCTGCCCCTCATTGTTTGCTTCCTGGGTTCTGTGACGTGTGAACACCCAAATCATCGGATTGGCCCAAATGGACCAATCCGCGGAGCACCTCACACACATGGATCCCTTGGCTAACTGACAGGGAGTTCCCATTGACTTGCATAGAGCTCCCTGAACGCTGGTAATAGACGAGTTGGGATGGTGGAGAAATGCTCTCCGCAGACCCATTCTCACAGCGTTATAAACCTTTTTCTGACTCAATATCAAGCCACACTTATTGTTTTTACTTGGGCTGTGAGTGTTTGTGTGCTTAGGGTGAGTTTAGCTTGTTCTCGCTGTATCGCCGACTCGGAAACCTGTCCGCTCCTCGTAGCAACGAGCCTCGCAACGTCCCGACCAATCGGAGCAAAGTGGGCTCACAGGGAGGGGGGGGGGGCAGGAGCTCCAAAAGCCGTTTAGGACAGAGAGTGAAAACACATACTTTACAGAGATGCTGTATGAGAAACCAATGTGAGTTTGGAAAATTGCACAATATAAATCTATTCTAGTAGACCTCAACAATGGAAATATGATCAGTAGAAATGGCCATGACATGGGACCTTTAAATCATGCAACTGGGATGTAGTACCTTTATAGCCTTCTAGTTTACTTCTGGTGATTGTATTTACACCTCAAAAATAATAAAGCGTTGGTAATATGTGGAGATATTTGCTCAGCATAAACATGTGTTTGCCACACAGTTTATTTTCTGCAATATTCCAAAAACTAATGGAAATATCCTATACATTTTGTATGGAGGGAGCCCTTTCAATGCTAACTTACAACCTACTAAAATACATCATCACTGCACCACTCAGTTATTGATAAACTCCATAATGACTGAAACACTGTCCCTGATATTTAAATCTGTGTTCTCTTTCTAAACTCTCTCTGTGATTCCCTTCCATGTCGCTTTTTGTGAAGCTGGTTGTCATGGTATTGTTTTTTGAAAATTGGAAATACTTAGTTCCTTCTGAATTGCTGCATTGTTCTTTTCTAATTTTGTTTCACTTCAGAGAAGAACTAGTGCAGTGTGCATTTTTGTGATGGGACACATTGTTATAATGTTATGATAATTAGGATCCTGAATTTACAGTAAGTCCTATTTTAAAAGCTTCACCACTATACAGTTTGGACACACTGCACACAGCATGGCTTCCAAACAACTTATCAATAATTGAGCAGTGTGTGAAACAGCAAGAGCTAAGTTATGTTTGCAAAACAAACGCCTCGGACACAGATATGTAATACATACATAGAATACGATTTTAAATAATACTATTGTGTAATTCTGTTTTCAAAGCCGTCCTTGTGCCGTTATTCTTTTATTTTCTGCTGCTTTGCTCTGTGTCTTAATTAATTAATTATTCTCACCAACTCATCCACAATATCATTTATGCAGTATTGTTTTAATTAAAAATACTGCTTGACCTTAGCTTAAGCAGTACATGTTCTTCTCTTTCATCTTGCACCACTGAGTACAATTTTATTTTGCACTGCTCTGTTTTTACTGGAGCCCAGGGCTACTGGAAAGGAAAAAGAGAGGAGAGGAGAAAGGAGGGATGAGGAGAGGAAAAAGAGAGGAGCTTGGGGCTATTTTTTTTAGCTCAGCCCCCCCAAAATAGTTCCTTTTTATTTTAGGCTGTCCCCAATAGCGGAGGATTTGCTGCAGGTGTGAGAGAGAGGAGGAGATTCAGACATGATTGTTCTTTCTTGACATCAACACAGCCCAAATGTTCTTCTTACAAATATAAAAAAAACGAGATGTATTTTGGCTTTTTTTTTTTTATGTGTAAGATGTTCAAGCTCTGTGAATTCGTAAACGCACACTCAAACGATATATGCAATATTTCTATATCTTGAAGATATTTAAACATGTAATGTAGTCTTAGCTCTGTTTGCTTGGCCTATTGGTTTTGCAGATTGTCAATATTTGCCACTTTTTAATGTGTTTGAATTCACATTATTGGGTCAGCCAATGACATTTTCATTGCATATCATAAATGAGGTTTGACGCAGCTGCCTCCCAGGATGCTCTGTTATCTTTGAAGTTGTACAGAAAATGTAAGATTGCAGACAAACATACAATATTTGACAACACACAAAAGACTCTGAGAAAAATCTATTTTGCCTCGTCGTTTGGTGTGGTTTGTGTGTGACAGTTTTGTTGCTATTCAATTCTGTGACACACACACACACACACACACACACACACACACACACACACACACACACACACACACACACACACACACACACACACACACACACACACACACAGATGCAAACACCTGAGTTGGATGGTGACCTATGTGTTGTTTCACAGGGAATAAACCTTGACACTTTGCTGGTCAGGCCTGTAACGACAGCTCCAATCGATGTGTGTCTTCTCTCTGAGGTCTGCTATACCCATCACCGTTTAATCATCAAAAGGTCGAGGTNCTTTTCTCCACGACGGCGTCGTGTCCGTCATACTCTTTCTCGAAAAACTTTTAATTTCATACATTTGTACAGTGTAATCTCTGTGATACATGATTATAAATTTAAAATTTTAGTTAAATTTACTATTTGTTTATGTAAAATACAACACAATAAACAAAAATTATTTATGGAAAACAGACATTTATAGATCGAAAAATAACATAAAAATTGGTTTGTTTAATTCACGTTAACACTCACCCTCTGTCTGAAACCAGAGCCCAGTCTGCTCTGATTGGTCAGCTGGCCGGCTCTGTTGTGATTGGTCAACCACTTAGAGATGTCCGGCCTCTTAGCATATCACAATGTGTTGGAGCGCTCCAATGGAATCACAAGTGTTACAAAGTGATGTCACTATGTTATGGATGTTCAAAGGAGTCCAATGGATCTGTTTCAGGGTGGGGGGGGGGGGGGGGGGTGAGATTTGAGCCTTTGCAGACCATTTACATGCACTAAAACCAATATAACACACCTCAGGCAAGGGAAAACCACAAGAAACATAATAGGGCCTCTTCAAATTGAAAAAACCTATAATCTTCAATGGGAAGTGTTACTTGTTACATTTGGTTTGGTACGCATGTGTTGATGGATAGTTTGCTAACCTCTGTCTTACCCGGTTTCTTTAATCTTCCGCCTGAGAGAAAAGAAAGTGTAACATGTACAGTACATGTGTGTGTCAGTATGTAAGGGCAAAGCAGACTTCAGGCTGGTCTCTCTTCACAGCTGATGTCAGATACTCTCCCCTCTTTCATTTCACCTCTGTTATGGTTTTCCTCTCCTGACATTTCAGGCTGATCTGGTTCGGCACACTGATCATCGCTGCCCTACAGAAACCTCACCACTCAGCAAGGACAACCTTTCAGTAAAGCTGCATTACCAATTCCTTTGGTTTATTTAAAGTTCTTTCTTTGGATGACTCAAAACTCCATTCTACTTCTAGGTGTTTGACTGTCTCTTAGTCGGAGTATTTTTCTCACTTTGGCTAAGCCCAGACAGCAGGGCACCATTGTCACAGCGTTAGTGAGTGGGCACGTTTTGCACCTGTCCCAAACCAATAAACAGCCCTCACAACAGGTGCTGTAAACGGCTCAGCAGGAGGTATCCACAATCATGCATTTTTATGTCAACAACTAGAAAAATGACCCCCAGGGGGCTTTCTTTGTTTTTCATATCCCCATAGACCAACACCGTTTCATTTATTCCAATTAACTACCTGAGAGTTTCTTAACTGCAGAACGGTCCCATGTGTAACATTATTGTTGTTGACTTAATTAAATTGTCTCTGATTCAACGCCTGGAAGACATTGTTGGTCAGGGTCTTTCAAAGCTGTGACAAATGTCCAAACATATTTAAAGGAACATTTTCTGCTCTGCCTTTTTTTCTATGTATGTGTGTGGATTCATAAATGTGCATAAATGTATTTTTCTTATGGGGACAGGCTTTCCTCGTAAGACTTGTCTAAAAGATTTGTCTAAAAAAACAAACATTATCGGTGTTTTTTTACTAGCTTGACAGTGATGCTTAAATTGAATCAATTTGGTGTTACCATTAACATCTGCATATTTTGGGCATGGGAAGCAATCGCAGAGCTGTCAACATTTGTCCTTAAGAGGTTGGTTACCTAAAGGTACAATTAGCTAAATCCTCTTGAGCGCAGCTTCCTTCCAGCCTTAGACCTTATTAATCACCACCATTTGATTAAGTTGATTATGAAACTGGAGTCTGTGATATTACTCGAGGCGCAGCCAAAGATTCCTAAGTCACAGCCCATAGATATCATCATTAACTGGTGTACTGCAAGTTGTTGATGCCATTTTAACCTGCGTACCGCTTCTGTAACAAGTTCATATCCTCATTATTGAATGTGGAGTAAAGCCTCGAACACTTGAAATGACAAACTGTGCCAGGAGAAGAGAGGTGTAGAGATGGTTAATGTTGGATGAACATGTCAAACATGTCACGCTCGAAAACCATCTAGTCTGACACTGTCTGGACTGAGAGAGAGAGGAAGGGAGAGGAAGAGTGTGTGAGAGACACATTTGCTGAATGACTCATCGTTGCGTTTCAAGATGTCCCTCTTGGCGAGATTACTCAACTCCAGCCTGCTCCGGCCAACCTGTGTACATTTGAGTGAATGTGTGCGTGTGAGCAAATATGTCTCCATGCAAATATGAAATGTCGTAAAGACAACTCTTAAGCAAGTCCAGAATCATTCATATGTTGAAGAGACCATAAAAAGACCAAATAAGAAAATAAACGGAATAACCGTATTGAAAATCTAGAATAGATGCTTGTTTATTCCAGGTGTAAACAGGATAAGTGTACAGTATGTACATTTGCATGTCAAACTGGTCTGCAGACATCCCTGTTACAGCCATTAAAACATCACATTTTAAATAAAAGAAAATGTAGTTATTCAGACTTTCCTCTAGAAAGTGGAAACTTTGAAACAGCAGTAATACAGAGAGACAGTGAATTGTCAAAGTATAGGGAAGCTGTGGTTTGCAGAGTGAAGTGTTGAAGCTACTTTCTATGGTTACATTTAATAGAGAGGGGGCACATGGCCTCAATTTTTGTTACTTTACAAAGTCATGCTGACTTTCCACAGTGTCGGCAAGGTTGCTTCGGTGTTGAAACGGCTTGAACTCAGAGTGCTTAGCAAATTGTCTTTTATTTATCACCGTCCTACTTCCATTATTCTCTCATTTCGCTGTGCAACTGCAGTACCAAATAGCTGATTCGAAAATACTTTAGATCAAGTCACCATGGCCGGGAAAAGTCATTTCAGATGTTCCCAGTGCTGATAGAAGAAGTCTCCAATGGGTCGGCTGGTCTGGTAATGGCTTGTGGTTTTTTTGGTAGTTTTTGTCACCTTTTATTCATGATTTATTAAAGTTCTCTACTTTCGCTGATGTAACTGTCCCCTTTAGACTCTTCAGGTAACACGTGAAGTAGAAGTTGCCTACTTAAGTTTGAGTAAGAAGTGCATTAGTGGCTTTCTCCCTCAGCTGCAGGTGTCCAAACAGATCACAACACTGAGGTTGAATCTGAACTGCAAGCTGCTTCTGGAGGACAATTTTTTCGACACTGCAGAAAAGTTTCCCTCTGGCTCGTTATGCATCATCGTGCACCATTGTGATGTCAAAATGTGGGTGCGCTTGTATGCACTCAGGTGTGAGCGAGTGTGTGTTATTTAGTGAGAGAAAAAGTATAGAATATTTTGGGCTCCTGGATAAAGTGCACGTATACGTTTCCTTTTTTTAATTCCTTTTTCTGTTATTGTGTGTGTGCTACCTTTCGCTACTGCATGATGAACTGCTCTCTTTAACAGAAGGTCGTTACCATATTTTACACTGCCACATCCAAATTACACTAAAATGTAAATTATCCCATTTGAAAACAGCACTGTCACCATTATCATAATAATGGTGCAGTGTAATAAAATGAATCCCTCTTGCTCTGCCTGTAGACTGAGACAAATGTGTAGCAACACTAGGACCAAAGGAAACTACCCTTAAACACCTAAAAAATATATATTTCATTCATGTAATTATATGTATTATTACAAAAGTGTTTTTTTTAAACAACACATTGACTTACTGATGTTTTCTTGCAAATAAAGCTGAAAAACAAAACGTTTAAAACAAACATTTTTGTTTTAAGTAGTGTATAACATTTTCTTATTATTAAGGCACAACAAGAAAGATCAGATTAATAAGGATTTCAGTGTTAGAGTGGATTTCTAAATGATTTTGACATGGGTTGACTTCTTGAATTGTACCACTACACCCAAATAAAATGTTGAATCTACATATACTGTATATGTATTTCTTATATGTCATCTGCACAGCTCCCTCCTGCTGCACTCCAACAGTGTGAGCAGGACTGTTTGATTGACAGGTGTGAGAATGGCTGTGCTCTAAGACGACGCCCCAGGGTGCAGCTCCTCTGAATTATGAATGAACGGGATGAAGCTTTCACCTCTCTGAATGAACCTCACATCTGCAGAGGGCTCTGACCTTTCCTCTTTCAGTTGCACTTCAGTTGTATTGAAATATGCTTTATTCTCATGACAGAATGAAAGCCAGTTCAAGTAAAGTGCAATATTATTATTCAGTGAAAGCATAACAATTCATGAAATGAAATGAGAAATAGTATATAGTTTTGCATTTATATTGGTGATCTGCTGGAATATTATTAACAAAAGAATTAAGTGGATTAATAAACGGTTTATTTGAAGATTCACCGATTTCTTTTTTGCTGTGATCAGCCATTATCCACCATAATATCATAATGTTATAAGACTGTATATTAGTCTCCTGTCGGCGCAACCAGGAGTGCAATGCTGATATTTTTTCAAAAACATAAAGCAGAGATTGATTCTTCTTTTTCTAAATACCAGATACTTGAAGTTGGCAACCTTGGCATATGATATAGGCGAATTTCTTTTATGAACTAATGTCACATACTGTACGTATCACATTTTTATCTTTTCATCTACAGTAATTTGTTATTGATTTTTAACATCAAGGGAGGCTTGGAAAAATAGATTTTACAATTGTGTAGTTGCAGTGAACACCTGGCATAGTACACAAAAGCCTAAAGAAATCAAGGCATGTGTTTCATCTCCATCTGCTAGCTTTAATAAGCTCTAAAACTCTTGTGTGCCAGATTCCCAAAGTGTTCCCTTTCCCAATGCACCAGCCGGCCGCCTTTTGCAAATCTCTATACCATCAGACACATTTGTGGGATTTAAACGTATCTTTTAGTAATATTACCTAATACCCCCTATAGTTACAGGAGTGTGGGTTATTGTAGATTCTAGGGCCTTCATCAGGTCAATGACATGATCAGTCATCCAGTCTGTCGTTTCCAAATGTCTCCCGGTTCGATGAATTAAGGTTTCATTGAACAGCTGGTCACTCATTCCGTTGGCCACTAAATCTGAATCTCTGCTGTCTCTTTCTACAGCATTTTATTTTTCAACGATGATGACCTGTCCCTCTGCCCCCACATGAATCCCTTCCAGTTCCCCTTCTCTGCTTTTCTGCCCAATCTTGTCTCTTGGTCTGAGCCCTGAATCTGTTTCTCAGCGGGAGCTCAGAGCTGCCTCTTAGCCTGTGTCTTTTCACTAGCTTGTCCTTTTTTGTTTCACTGGCCCAGTATTTATCTGTCCATCAAGCTTTGCTCTATCTGTCGCTTAAAGTTTGTTCCAGTATTATGACAGAGCCGACAAAAGCCTGTTTTTCTGATTCTATTCCCTGCATCTGTCCCTCAATCCTTTTTCTATGCTTTAGCTCCGGTTTGTCTCCATTTATATGCAGCCCAGTCAGTATGTCCATCAGGTCTCCCTCAAAGCCCCAGTCTGTTTCTGTTATCATCCTGCACCCTTTGGTCTCTCCTACAAACCTTGTCCCTCAGTATCTAACCCCTTGTTCTCAGGTCAGCCGGTTCTCTTGTGATCCAGTTTCTCATCCAATAATCCTTAACATGTCTGTGAAATAAAAAGCAGCTTCTCCAGACCACAGGACCAACTCAAGAGCAGCTCCTTTTCTACCCACACAACAAAGCTGTCACTAGCAAAGTTACTGCACCTGTGCTTTTTACAACCTGAGGCAATGAAATATGTTATCCACCTGCACCAGGACCCGTCAAATTAACTCACACAAGCTGGCAAGAAGTTTATGGAAATCGTTGCGCGGTCAACCTTGCACAATCCTCTCTCTCGGGTCAATCTGTTCCCTGAAATGTTCTATTTTTCTGCTGAGTGATGGCTTGGCTGTGTCCGGCATCTTGATCAACTTGTGGGGGACATTGCAAGTATTCAATTTGACACAAATTTCTTTTTGCCGACACATTGACAATGCAGCCAAACTTTGCTAGTTCTTTCCTTTCACAATAAAAACACTACACATATTCACTGCATCACTGCTTACCAAGGATAAATTTAATTCACTCAAGAAGCAACCGAACAAACTTCTGTATTATTTATCACAAAACTGCATGTCTGTATGTATAATGGGTGTTCCACAAGCCGAAGTTAATCTGGCTTTTTAATTGTAAAACAGCACTGATGTAACCAACGGTGCAGAGAAAAGGACTCGAGAAGTTTGAAGTGTTTTTTTCATTTTTCCGATGAGCTCACTTTAAAGTCCTTTAGAGCTCCCTAGATAGTGAATGAGTGAATTATTTCACACCTAGCCTCAGACTATTTCTCGCGTTATTCCCAGTGTGTAGGATTTTCCAGGGTCATGTTCTGCCTCGCCTGCCCTCCAGTTGCCCTCACTGAGTTTCCCTCCTTTATAGGTCACCTGACCCTGTTGGTTGCAATCCCAGCTGCTCCTCATGTACAATTAACCCCAGTGAATACACAGAGGTTATGTTTTGCCTATTGTTCATTCATTTATTTATTGTAGTTGAGGCATTCCGGCCTGTTTGTGGCGTATAATGTCAACCATCTAGATCTCCGGTTGTATTTCCCTTTGTTGCCTAGTTAACTACTTCTTCTGACTTATTACTGGTCTCAAGCCTTCCTGTTTCTAACTATTCAACCATCAAGCAACATATTCTTTACTAGGTATTTTTTAGTGTTTGCATTTGTTATTGGATCCACAGCCTAATATTTTTAACGATTGAGTTATCAGATGAGCAAAACAATCAATCTATGCTGAGTTTTATAAGGACTCTTAATGTGTCTCCTTTAATCTGTTTTCTTGTCTCTTTCTCTCGATCTCTCTTCCCCTTAATGTGTAGGTCTCTCCCCATGCATCACTTCAGAAAGTCTTTATACAATCATTTGAAATTAGAGGTAATGCTTATGTAGATGCTGCTATATAAAGTAATGGATGAGGTGAAGGCAAAAACTGCTGCGCTATCAAGTCAATTATTTGTTTATATTGGTTCAGCCTTGTGTGTTTTATAGCACTTATACCATGGCTGCTTACCAACAGGAAAAGGATATGCTGTGTAGTAGTAGAAGTATTTTGGTGTAGTGACTTCGGTTTTAAGTTTCATTCAGATCGTCACACTGATTGTTCCGCATTTTACAGTGTTGAAAAACTGGTTCCTCTTATTGAGGTTTATTTTAGGAGTTCCAGTTTTTCCAAAAGGTCAATAAGTCAATGGCTCTTCAGTTATTAGTTTATTTTATACATGCTGCTCTCTCTTCGTATAAAAGGTTTTTAAAAATATGTTTGTAGTATCAACAAAAAAGGAAGTTGATATCAGCATTGTCAGGTTCGGGTCATCAAACCACAAGAGTTCTAACACTGTAAATCAGAATTCTTTTTGTCTTTGAGAATCTTTATTTCAGATATTAATGTACACAAGGCAGCCATTGATAATGCAAGATAAAATATTGCACTAAATACCAACTTTTCTCTATAAAATCATTCAACTTGAGAGACATAGACATGCAGAGTGGGCGGGCTATGACACATTTCTGGAATAACTATCATTGATATTCGTGTGTGTGTGTGTGTGTGTGTGTGTGTGTGTGTGTGTGTGTGTGTGTGTGTGTGTGTGTGTGTGTGTGTGTGTGTGTGTGTGCACTGCTGGTGTGTGTGTGACTAGAAAGATATATGTGCATATAGACACACACCGCACTGAGAGAAGGAGGCGCGCTGATCCTCAGTCGGTGTTTGAGGGAACAGTACACACACTTTCTCGCTCTTTCGCTCTAGTATACTCTCGCTCTCCTCCTCCTCTCTCTCTTTCTCTCTCTCTTTCTTTCTCTCTCTCTCTCTCCTTTTCTCTTGCGCTTGCACGGAGTGAGAGGGGCATCGGGAAGGGAAGAATGAGGAAGAAGTCGGCTGTGCTGCGCGCCTCGTCCCAACAAATGCGGGTTTGCTGATGAAGCTCCGCTCCGGTTATCCGATCATACAGGTCTTACACGTCCCGCTGCATGGAAACGAAGAGTAGGCAACAACCGAAAACAACAGCAACAAACAAAAAGCTGTCAGTGCATGGGAATCCGGACACCTCTCCCTCTCTTTTGTGCGTCTCGCTGTGTGGATACGCTGCCTTGGCTGGCGTATAAGAGCTCCCTGCGTCTCCATTACCATTCTCCACTACTGGCTTACCTCTTCTTCTCCTCCTCCTCCTGGTTCTGCTGCTAGTAGAGCTTTAGTCCTGCTTTTACTACTGACTGCCTTCTCCGGATTGTGGACACTCTCTGGATAAACAGGTAGGATATTCTGCAGTTTTTTGGGGTACCGTTTCAGAACAAGGGACAATCATGGTAGTGATACTGAACGCCGGTGGGCTTTGGCTCACGCCGCATTGTCTGGTGGAAGCAAGTTAATTTATGGAGGGAGGGATGTGGAGTGGACGGTGTTGCCTCATGGAGCACAGATGGAAAACTTGAAAGCACCATGCGTCGGAAGGGTTTGGATGCGATGTGGAAACGATGTTTCCTCACCCCATCCTCCTGCAACACGCTGTCCACACTGCGCCTCTCCACCTCTTTGATTCAGAGATATATAGACAGAGGAGCACTGGTTTTAAAATCACTGGTTGCAGTTCTTTTTCTTTCTTTAAAATGTGCAACTAGAGGCTGTTTCTTTTGGTTTAAGGGGCTTTTATATTCTTATTTTCCCCTTTACCCCCACCCTCTTTCCCTGCCCTCCTCTCCTCGCTTATGTTTAGTGGAATAATAATTACGGATGCAGAGCACGTTCAGGTAACCAGGTTCGCACCCTTTTTAGAGGCTTTCAATGTGGAAGTTGGCTGACAAATATGCGCAGTCTAGTAGTATCCTTTTACAGCACGAATGGCCCATTTGCAAAAGTGCACACAAAGCAACATTTGCGCAATTCTGGACCTCCCCATCCTTTGCGACAAACCATATTGGCACTGATGGACTGCCTTTGCACATCAGGGCAGAGCAGGTTGG
>NW_011345603.1:65475-77318 GCF_000735185.1 Notothenia coriiceps | reverse complement strand
GGGGGGGGGGGGGGGAGAGAATTCCGAGCCCTGCCACTTTTTCATTCATGTTTCTGAATTTAAAATGGATCAGTTGGGTTTCTAAACGTGAAATTCTAGAACAAATACTTATGTTAGCCTTTTTCTGCTGTGTTATAAAAGGTACATCAACATGGAGAGATTCAGTTAGCTTTAAGCCTGACATTTATACTATTAGAGCAGACAGCGGCTTTTCATTCTCCTGACACTACAGACGCTTCGTCTTGTGAGGAGCGCTTGGCACATCAGGCAAGTACAATCAAGGCTTTCCAGGCATTTTTTTTCCAGCTGACTCCAGTCGAGGGGTTTATGAGCATGACACAGAGGAGCTGAATCTCATCCGGTTGAGTTTCCCGGGCTGATTTTTAGTCCCAGTCCGCCCCTGATATGAAATATTTATTTATGACAATGAAAAACTGAAACGCAGCCTGAGCTTTTCACTGACTTATTTACCTCCCAGCAGTGGTGCAGTTGGTTATTGATGGGATATAAGATCTTGTGGCGATGCAGTGGTGAGGCTTCATCACAATACAACGGGTTCAGGTTAACACAAGTGATGTATTTTACAATAAAAGCTGACCTTTCTCAATGTCTGACGCTAGACTCTTGCCGTATCTCAGTCGTTCTTGGATTTGTCAATGAGGAGGCCTATTCTTAACCTGATTGAGGAGAGATTATGGCACCATGTTGGAAATAAATCATTGGTTAAATGGCTGAGACGAGGCTGAGTTGGAAGAAGGGATAGAACAGATTGTTTCTCTTGTTTGTTTTTTGTAATATTGCTGAAAATGTATATCTCCATCATGATGTTCATTGATGACTGTAGCCTAGAGGGGTATTGGGCGCCTACCGGTCAGAGGGTGGTGGTTAGATTCCCATCCCCCGCAGTCAACATGTTGAAGTATCCTTGACCAAAAATGTTCCCGTAGGAAAGTCTAGGTAAGCTTTCTCTGACTTAGTTGTTGTTGGTTGTGGTTTATGTTAACAAAGGATCGGTCACCTTCAAACTCGACACCGCACTTCCTTTCTGCCTGCCATGACAGCTGCCCTGACATAGTTGCATACCAAAGCAAGGCTATGCTAATAAAGTATCATAGACGGAGAGCAAGGCATACACAAGATTCTGTTTGGGGTTGTAACAGTCAATCATCTCAATACATAACGCAGTGTGTACAGAACGCACTAAAAATAAATGTCACACAGATCTCAGGGGCTTGCACTCAACAACTTCCTTGAGCCCACAGCAAATAACCCGCCAAGTGTGAATTTGATCAGATCAAGTGTCAAGTTATTTGTACAAAAGATCTAGATACAGTATGTGCGTATCTACATTTGCACATGCATACGTATACACACACATTTCATCATAGTTAGAGTAAACAGACTTAATGTGATCCATATCAGTTACTAATTGTTATAGGACAAACATGAAATATTGTTTGTGTTAGACTTACTTTTTTTCCCCGCAGATTTTTATGTTCCCACGCCTATGCACCAACAAGCTGTCCCTGTCTTTTTCCGAAAGGGGAACCTGTTCGTTCTTGTTTACTGTAAACGGGGTTCTTTCATGACATAGACCAGTCAGGTAAAGTGGAGTATTAGGGGGGAAAACAAAAAAGCTGCTTATTCAACTGCAGATCAGCCAGTCCCGATTTTACCTGCTTTTTCATATTCTTAATAAATACAGAACAGTTATCATAATATATAAAAATAAATATTGAACAACTGTAATGAGCCTTAAGTATTTTGGAGAATGAAACCTGCACTGTACTGTATGCATAGCCAAGGCAAATCCTTCTGAAGTGGTGACACTGACATATTTAGATCGCCAATGTGAAGTCACCAGCATCACATACTCACGAAGATTTGATCTATTTGGAGATTGATGGGTTATCTTCAAGCTAACCATCCAGTGTAAGTCATTTGTAGTTGTGCTTGTGTGTTAATAAATGCAACCCAACTTTCAAGTGTAAGTCCTATGCTTATTATGTGTACGGTTACATACCAACTCCTTCTGATTGATACGTACTTCATGTCTGTAAAAAGATAAAGTTAATCTAAGTAAAAGCATTGTAAACCAATCAACCAGTCACCGGGAAGATTGGCAGCCTTTATTGGCCTGTACACTGCATTTAATGCTGAATCTTGTGATGCACACTTTGTAAGATTTGTTGGCAGAAAGGCTAAATCTGCATAGCACAAAACCAAGAGGATGCTTTTCTAACATCTAAAGGATCAACACAATAGCCTGTAAATGTTTAGTTTTTATTTCTATTTCTAATAAACCGAGCCAGTGGTGGCTTAAGATCCTTGACAAAAATAACAGTGTTTACTGAACATATGGGCTGATTCTAGAAAACAGCAGCAGTAAAAGTAACGCTATAGGACAAAAAAGAGGCTACACATATCATCTGAACCACAGCATTTACATTTCTGCATGTCGATTTTAACGAGCATTATGAATAATTAGATAACAACTCTTTCTGTTGCGTCCTTGCAGTCAGTGGATGCGCACAGAGTCGGCACAACCCCCCACAAGGACAGTAATGGGCCCAGTAATAAAATATGGATGAATCCAAACAAGGTTACATGCGACACATAGAGTAGCTAAGTATGATGAAAAGCATGAACAGAGGATTCAAGACACATTTACATAACATATAAAGATGTTTGTCTCGGAGTACCCTTCTCTTTCGGACTATAAGAAAAACACGTTTTTTCGTTGATAGATAGAAAAAATACTGATACTCACTGTAGATTCAATATTATCATCTTATAGGTGATATAAGTAACATGCAAGACATCCTTTAGTTGAACTGGCATCCTGTTAGAGACAACATTAGCACTCATTTGTGTTTCTGTTCATCCGAGAAACGTGAGTCAATAATTCTGTCTTTTTGCTTTTGTTTGTTCTCCACCAACTCCTGAGGGCAACAACTGGGTCTTCAGCTGCTATTTATTCAATGTTGTTAACCCGCTACAGTAGATGCTAACTTTATCTGACGGCAGTTAGGCGTGTATAGTACATTTATCTAGGGCTGCTCAATTAATCGTATTTTAATCGCAATTACGATTTTGGCTTGCAACCATTATGAAAACAACATAATCGATTTTCTTTTTTTTTCTTTTTTAATACACTTTTTTTTTTTTTTTTTTTTCAGTTGAATCATACTTAAAGTTCAGGGTAATCAACTGTTAAAAACATACTGTTCACATTTCTTTTTCAATAAATGGATGTTTTCAAAGTAAATGGATAATCGTTTTTTATAATCGTGATATCAATTATTGACCCAAATATTGAGATTATGATTGTTGCCATAATCGAGCAGCCCTACGTTTATCAAAACTGTTTTCGCCCTTATAACTGGTGCCTCTGCTGAAAACAGCACTAATGACTGCACTTGAGCCAAAACAGCAAAGGTAAAACCAAAAAATTGAACTCAAAGAAACCAAAAGGCTTTGATCGTATTACTCATAACAATATAAACCTATTGACACTACGGTGTTATATTTAGAGCAGGTTTTAGTGTATGTCGTCAAGGTTTTGTATATATGTAATAATTAGATCAAGATAAATACATGAAACCTTCTTGAGGCTTTGACTGTTTTCCCGTGGCATGTAACATGTTGTTAAAATCTAGGACAAAAAACGTTTTAAACTGACAATACCAGCCACCCCTTGAAGGAGAGTTTAATGTGTGGATGGATGGGTATAGGATGATTGTGTGCCTTTGGCTAGTTCTTCTCCAATAAACTAATGAAGCACTTGAGATAAGGGAAGCCATTCATTTGACTTAAAAGTTTTTGAATGATTGTTTGTGTTAAATTGCTTGTTTCCCATATCTCATTATCACTTTCCCCCCGTGAACATGTCGCTCATCACAATCCAGACAGACAGATATGGAGGTATTGTCAGTGGAAATAAAGAATGACACACAGTAGGATATAGCTCTGTGTTATTCAGAGTCTGATCATTTCTGCCACTCTAAGTGTAATAACGCGTCAAAGTGTCTTTGCTCCAGGACTGACTGAGAGGCAGATCCAGGCTAAAAGAGCTCAACATCACTGCAATGGTGGTAACCACACACCATACATCTTCACTTGCTTGCAGGGGCTTTGTGTGTTAGTGTGTGTATTGTGTCCTACTTACACAGCAACATTACAAAAGAATACTTCTATTTATATATAAAAAGAAGTTATATGACTATATTAGGTTGCCTTACTTTTCCTTCTGACTCTTTCTCTCATTCTCTTTTCCTCAATGACTCTGTTTCATTCACTTCATCTTTCTCCTTCGGCCTGTCTTTCGCTTTCCATCCCTCCCTCCATTTACTTTTCCATACTTCATTATATTTCCTCACTGACAAATGTAGACGATCGTGCCCTACCACGTAGCGAGTAAAACATCAGGCTGCACCTCGAGGCAGCTGGCTCTGTGTTTTCCTGCATCAAAAATTGCTTATTTTTGTTGGCATGTCCATGCTCAGCATCTACTCTGCTTTGAATAATTCAACCACAGTATCACATCCAGAAACTCGTATTCCCTGCATGATTTAGCGTCTTATGGACATATTTGGTGTATGGAAAAAAAGTGGGATCATGTCCTATGTCTTTGCTTTTTCCTCTTTTCTCTGTAGCTAGTTTTTCTTTTTAGCTGCCTTCTTGACACCTTGGGGTGCTGCCTTCAGAGTCCCAGAGGAATGACAGTTTTAGGGCAGAAAGGGAGCAGCTTGCCTCAGTGCTCCACATTAGCTTGCTTATCTAAACGTTATGTATTCTTCGTTTTGATTTTGCCTCTGTGGAGAGAGATTCAGCGGTGTGTGTGTGTGTGTGTGTGTGTGTGTGTGTGTGTGTGTGTGTGTGTGTGTGTGTGTGTGTGTGTGTGTGTGTGTGTGTGCAATTTGTTTCTGTAGCAGGGTTATCTCATGTATTCGTCCTGAAATGGAGCCACGTTTTAAGGTCATTACACTAGGGGAAATCATAGCGGGATATTCTGATACATGATAGTTAAATTACCAAATCCAAAATAGCAGTCACCGTTAAGCAGCTAAGCCTCTCTCTTGTGTTAACAGCAGCCGTGTAAACATACACCCTTCAGCTGGGTGCTGATACCAGCCAGGGCATCCATTTTTCCTTTATCTAATAGCAGGTAATGATTTTTGTGCAGTCAGTTATTCCCACAGGATGTGTTTTGTTGCCGTACAGCAAAAACGGGACTATAAGCAGAACAGGTAATGATCTGCAGGGAAATCTCCTGATAAAGTGTAAAGTAATCAAGAGTGTGTAAGCAAAGTTTACTGAGGACCGGCCGTGAGGTTAAATTTTAAGCAAGTCGGTGAGAATAAACAGAGCAAGGAACAGAAAGCAGAGAACTGACTCTGGGTTATCATATACATGCATTTTGTTAGGTAACATACAACACAGTGCTTAGTGTAGTATATAACATGTATTATTAACCATCCATTGCATTGGTGAAACAACTAGGAAATGCAAATGTCAGCAGCTACAGAAAGAAAGAAAGATCTTGTAGGTGTTTTTATTGGTTTCATTTTTTTTCAAACATCTCTTTATTCGTTTTTATGCATAGAAATGACACTTAATGAACAAGATAGCCTTTACATACTATCAGCAAAACAAACAAAACAGAAAAAGAAAGAAAGAAGAAAAGAAAATGGAAACACAGCCTAAATAATATTCAAGTGTCTTCATTCTCCCAGAAACCATTAAGCTCCAGGAAGTCGTAAAAGGTTTTCCAGATTTCCCAAAACCTATCCAGCTTGTTTTTAAGGAAACATCGTATCCTTTCAAGAGCAAGGTAGAAAGTCATCAGCCATTGAGAAAGTCTTGTATGTGTTTTTTTAATCTTATTTTACCTCCCAGAGTCACTGAAAATATGCAAAATACTCAGAAACCTTTTGTAAGGCACTGCCAACCACTTTTGTGTGAGGACTGAAGCAGCTGCCATAACATTGTTGTATACAATTAACCATTCGCCCATTTATTTCAGTTTCCCTTTTCAGTGGGATCATGCCGATCAAAACAAAGCATAGAAAATGAATCCACTTCGATCATTGTTTGATTGGATAGTTTAAGAGGAAACAATATGAGCAATAAAAGACTGTGGGTACTAAATGCTTCTCTGTAATGCAATATAAAAACCTGAGCTTCTAAGCATCATTGCACCTCATGAGAGGGATGTGTACCTCCACAGTGCTCAGACATTAATTTATTACACATGAAATAGTAATATACAATGTATACTGATTACACGATACAAAGTGTTGTTTAGTGAGATTTTATGGCACTGCTAAACTGATTTATTTGTTTTCACTTATTGACAGAGCCAGGCTACCCGTTTCCGGTGATTAGGCTAAGCTAAGCTAATTAGCTTGTAATTGAACTTTGGGATTTTACCATTTACATGCACATAAACCTATACAACACACTAAAGGAAAGGGGAAATCCCAAAAAGATTAAAGTGCCTCTGTCAGGGTGAGGTTTCAATTGTTTTCCTACCTGTGGTGAATCTATTAGACTCCAACTGGTTTGTATGAGCCTCGACTGTTTTTAATGGCTGCCTCCTTTGAATGTGGTTTTCTCTTTGACACAAAGCCATTCAAGTGTTGATGTCATGAGGTGGGGTCACAGCAAGGTTGGGATATAGTCATCATTACATTTTATTATCATGGTATACTTTACACACCCTGATAATGACACAATTCTAACTATTTCTTACATTTTCATTCATTCATTTCTACCTAACTTACCTTGTGCATTCACTTGTGCACAGAAGCAATTGAAAATGCACTCTACTGTTTAGAAAACGGCTAGAATATACAGATAGCTCTTTAGCCGTCAGCCTGTTGTATAAATGACAACCTTAAGTGAAAACTACCAAATCCCTAAGCACACTGAATTATTGATCACTTGGAAATGCCATAGTAAGCCTTGTGTGGTCCCACAAGAAGGCCATTAAAGGCAAAGAGCTTCTCAAACCCATTAGGAGGGAAATGTTTATTGTGGTAGTGATGAACAGTAGCTTAATTAAGTACACATGTAATTTTGTTTGCAATTGATTTTCTTAACAAAAGGTTCTCACATCCCAGCTGAGATACACATCAAAAGTCAAACCAACTACTATTCACATCGATGCAACCCAATACTGTAAATTCACCATTATGGTCTGATCACAGTCACTTATTTATCTAGCAAGAAACCATTAGGCACAGCACACATATTCTCTATTTATTATATATTGAATGAAAATCCACATATTGACTACGTTCCCTGTGGAAATGGATTATGTGTTGTTCATTTAGCTTCTAATAGTACCAGGGCCCTACGGCTCCTAAGCCTCGCTTCATGTAATGCAAGACAAAATGTGATTCATATTTTAGGGCCTTTACAGCCTCATCTGTAATGAGTATTGTGGTAAGAGGAAACGAAGGAAACTACTAATGTGACTATTGATGTCGGGTGAATCGTGCTGCTTCTGCATGTAAGAGTGTGAACAATTAATTATCAGGAAATGGATGTTGGCATGCAGGGATGTGGAAGAAGCTTGTTTGAGGAGATTTCTAAGCTGATCCTTGTTTCGGGTTCTTGTTATTGATCCCTGATTAAAAGGATGACTACTCTTGTGTGTGCAGCAGTTCTTAAACTACAAGGTGTACAGAGTGGTACAAGTTTGTAACTGGGTAAATCAGATGAGATGGTGAGTAAAGAGAGGACCATCAACACGTGTGTGCTCACAGATGTGCCAAAGGTACAAAACTCAAATATGTCAATCAACCTATGCTGTATTCTCTACAAATGGACATAATCAGCATACAGCATACATGTACTGTAATATGCCAAACAAACATACTTAGAGTATCTAGCCTTGTGCCGATACACAATCAGATCGCAAATCAAGGATTGAAAGAGATAATTGATGATTATTTTCCACTGCCCATATGAGGGTGATTTCACGATCACATCAAATATGTTTTAAACATCTCTCAACTATTTGTACCTGGTAGAGTGGCATGTCACCTGACAGATACACGAATACTGAACCACAGCACAAAACACAAATAAGGACAAGCAGTCTTCCATTGTGTCACTGCTTGTCGGCGTCTCAGCTCCATAGAGAATTCATGGGCACACAATCTGTCTGGGAACTTTGTTATTCAGTATATTTGGCAGCACTGAAAGGAATCTTTTTATTTTTCTTCTTATCCCCTTAAACCTCAGGAGAGGATGTGTGTGTGTGTTTTAGAAAGTTGTGCTTTACCATGGTATCACCCACATCCCTTTCCCTTCATCTGCTTCCTTGCTCCTAACAAACACTACCTATGCACGTTGGCTGCCTGTGCATTTGGGAATACGTTTTTGACTTCCTATTGGGAAGGTATTACTTGGTCAGACTCCCAGTTACTGTATGTTCATCCCATTCAGTATGAATCATAACAGTCCATATCACCGGTCATCTCTGAATCTGAACAAAAGACATTCATAAACTACTAATTTAAATACTTTTTGTAAGAAACATAATTACCTACAGGTTACATTTGCTGTCAACACAATAAAAACGTTGTAAATGAATGTGTCTACTTCTTCCTTTTCTGTAAAGTACATGTTAATTGTGCGATAATAACGTTTTTTTGTTATGATTATCAGTCCTACATACACTTGTACATCTAATTACACAAAATGTGAGTAGTGCATGGTCCAGCCTGATTACCATAGAAGTTAAGAACAGATGGATTAATCTCTCCATGGAAAATGACCCAAAAATGTGCAATTTGCTTGTTATAAATGGTAACTGCACTGTGTATGTGTTGGGCTTCAGGGATGCTTTTATTTAATTTAAATTAATTCTTAGCTTATTATGTTTCCTCTGTATTCAATTTAGCAGATTTTTGTGTTTGAGTGGAAGCAAACGAGCGACTGATTTGAAGAATCAGTGTTGGGATGTTGTGGTCTCTTAGATAGTGACCTAGTTTAGGCAAATATCTCACTGCACTCGAAATGCTGTTAAAAGAGTGGGTTATTTGTGTTCATAGCTAGGCAAACAAAGACAAGTGATACAAAATCAAATGTTTTTTTAGTTTACATTGTTGGAGAGAAAGAGACCAATACCCTATACCCACAGTATTTAACCACTAACCACTATTTAAGAACTAGAAAACCCCTTGGATTGAAAATACTTCAAATGCATTTTTTATGTGAGGGATTTGTTAGTTAGTTATCTTGCAAGCCAGTTTGAAAACAATGAGTTTGGATTACATTACCTGTTTGAAATGGCTGCCTGGCTTCAAAGCTGTACGGTAATTGAAATGCCACTGTTGTTGACAGAAGTCAACCCGTCTGTTATCAGGGAGGGCCACTCGTCGGGTTGCATGAGGAACAGCAGGGTATTATTGTTGGAGGAATGTGGCAATTATATTTCAGAAGCTGCTCCTTGAAAATATAGAGTGCCGAACTCAGGAGCTGAAGTTTATCTTTGGCGTGGTTGTATGAGCTTGCTGACCCTTAACAGCTTGGCAAACACTGAACATGAAACGTATGTTTTTGTTTTGGTGGTGCTGTGTTTTTAAGGTTTTTAATGCCTAAAAGTGAGAAGCTACCTTCTTTTGAAGTCTGCAAAAGTTACGTGAGAGTGAGTGTTATTTACACACAGAAGATGATTTTACCTTGCACTGCTTGAGCATTTACTAGCAGTTAGAAAAGGTCGTGACTCCTCAGTTTAAACCAAGATTTTTCATCGTCTGATACAACACAGTTTGTTGTAGTCTGTTCCATCTACATATTTGAGATAAAAAAAGGGATAAGAGTTGGTAACTGCTTAAATATGTATTGAACATTCTAAATTAGAAAGAAGAAAATCCAACCTAAACACTACATCCAAACATTATAACATGTATTAAGTCTATGATGGTCTAATCTGAATCTTTCTCCTCTCTTCCCTCTAAAGGTTTGATATCCTCATAAATCGTCACCTCACGGTGCTGGTTCGGACGTCATCATGGGTCGCTGGGATCACTCATCCCTCCTGTCCCCTGCCCTGAGGGTAGCAGTCTTCACGGTGATCATTCTCCTAAAGCTCGATCCCTCTTTGGCCGGCACTCTGCCTGAGCAGAGTTTCGATGGCTCCGTTTTAGCGGTGTCCACCAACAAAACGGAATGCAGCATGGCTGAGCCATGCGCAAAAGGGGTGGTCCTTCCTATTTGGGAGCCTCAGAACCCGTCATTTGGTGACAAAGTGGCCCGGGCAACAGTTTATTTTGTGGCTTTAGTCTACATGTTCCTTGGCGTGTCGATCATTGCAGACCGTTTCATGGCATCGATAGAGGTCATCACGTCTCAAGAAAAGGAGATCACTATAAAGAAGCCCAATGGAGAAACCACCACCACCACCGTTCGGATCTGGAACGAGACCGTCTCCAATCTCACCCTCATGGCTCTGGGCTCGTCGGCTCCTGAGATCCTGCTGTCCGTCATAGAGGTCATAGGTCACGGGTTCGAAGCTGGCACACTGGGCCCCGCCACCATTGTGGGTTCTGCGGCATTCAACATGTTCGTCATCATCGGGCTTTGCGTGTACGTTGTTCCCGACGGCGAGACGAGGAAGGTCAAGCACCTCCGCGTGTTCTTCGTCACGGCCACCTGGAGTATCTTCGCCTACATCTGGCTCTACCTGATCCTGTCCGTGATCTCTCCCGGCGTGGTGCAGGTGTGGGAGGGGCTGCTCACCTTCTTCTTCTTCCCCATATGTGTGCTTTTCGCCTGGGTTGCCGACCGCCGCCTGCTGTTCTACAAGTACGTGTACAAGCGCTACCGCACTGGAAAGCAGCGTGGCATGATCATCGAGACCGAGGGAGACCGCCCACTTCCTTCCAAGGTATGTTTGGATTAATTAACACTAATAAACAAAGAAGCACATAAGGCACTCTATGTAGGTGGATGTGAGTTCATTAGTAACGTGTATCTAAAACAATTATCTCTATTACTGAATGGATTCCTGCCAAGGTAAACTCCTGCCATGAAGCATATCAAGCTACTTCAAAGACACACAGATATATTTTAATTATTTTAACTTTTTAATTTCCTGTTATTTACTATCTGGCGCTCTTTGTGATGTCGGTGCATTGCACTGATCTAATTGCCTTTTTAGTATCACGCTATGTTTAATCACCACTCAGTTAATTAAAGTCTCTCAGTGTCAATGTTTGTGTAACCTTTTCTTTAATTTGATTAATAATAATCAGTGCTACATTAGTTCATGAAGAGCACTTATATTTCAACTTCTGGCAAAAGAAAATCATTGCCCCACCGTGTCCCTCATGTCAAAGAGGTAAAAAATAACGTTTTAAATTGCCATTGGGCTCAAAAGCTTAATGAAATGTTGTCAATAAAGCTGTATTTAAAGGATAACAGGCTTTAATTGATAAAGAGAGCAAGCCCCTTATCCTCTGAGAAAAAAAACAATGGCTGATATACAGTATTGTATCTAATATAAGCTAGTATCTGCCTGCAGTCACACATATATTTCTCTAAAGAAACATGTCATGAAACTGTAACTTAAAGTGGACCTATCATGCTATATTTGAATAATATAGAGTAGGACCATACCTATATAAGGCATATTTATACTTTTTATTGTTCAAAATACCAAACAGATCATGCATTTTAGCCATTCCTCATTTCGCTCAATTTAACACTGTCTTTTCATGGGCGGATTCTGTGAGAATAGCACCACCTACAGGCCTGGCATATGTACTACAGCGTCTCCAGCGCTTTCCAACGGCAATGTCCGTGGCTGTCTCCTCCTGATTGGTGGA
>NW_011345603.1:49560-65375 GCF_000735185.1 Notothenia coriiceps | reverse complement strand
GGACTGAACCATGAGTGTGGAGTAACGCTGTATCTTTCATTTAAATGAACTGTAACCTTCACCCAGGTATGTAACAGCTGTTCTCAAATGAACACGTGAAGTAAAGTTTAATATTTATAGTTTTATAGATTTATAATGAGTTATAATGAGAGGTGATCAACGTGAATGCTCAGGTTCCACCTTAACACTCAGGCAGTTGTATACAAACTGGATAAAACGCGGGCTTTTTGTTGTTGTTCACGAGTTGATCCCGCCCCTGCCCCTGCCCCCGCCTCGACGTAAGCGTGACGTATGCGGTGCTTTTGCTCTGGCCGGACAATTTTTTGGTGCTTGAAACGAACCGGATTCCGGAGCTAAGAGGCTGCTCCGCTGCGGTGTGAACATGAAAACCCGATGCTTTTCAAGCTCCAGCTCCGAACCGGCCCTGAAACACCGTCGGTGTGAAAGAGATATTATATATTCTATCTGATATTGTAAACCACATACCTTGTTGTGATTGAAATTTCTGTCACATTTTAGTATCGTAGTAGCAGTACAGTTATAATAATACAGGTAGATGCAGCTATAATGGTATCAAATGTCGCAGAACCGATAATAGTGTTAATACAAATAGCAGTACTCGTAGCAGTGGTAATACAAAATCTGGCATCTGGTCAGGGCATTACACGACAAGTTGGACAGCAGAGAACAACCGCCAACCAAACACACACACACACACACACACACACACACACACACACACACACACACACACACACACACACACACACACACACACACACACACACACACCTAAACATCTTTCAGAGAACACACCTGAATTCCTTACAAGCTATCGGAGACAGATTGCACAGATCCTGTTACGGACAGCGAGAAAGAGAAATGTAAAGGCCATAAAGGAGGAACTTAAATGGAAAAAAGTAGGAATTGAAAAGTCTCAAACTTTAAGAGGTTTAAAACTTTTCTCCCTCCCCTCTCCTCCTCCCATCACTGCCGCAATTCACACTCATTAATCTATATAACCATACCCTGCCTACTTCGCTTCCCCCCTCCTTCTCTCTCCATCAGAGAAACAGAATCAGGGTAGAATCAGCCGGAGGCAATCCTATTTAGATCAGCTATTTTGTAATTCCTTTTTGCAGCAAAAACGTCCTCTGCTATTCCCAGTAGGGACACACTACAGCACTGATGGCATATACTGCTTATTTCTATGGGAATGCACATTTTCTAAAATAAGCCCATCTTGGGAATTTGTTTAAGCTATAAATACTTACAACAGCAAGTGGCAGTATACTGAGTGAATATTCTTTACTGTGTCCTAAATGTTTTAGCAAGTTTACTGAGCCTGCAGTTTCTGTCAGCACAACCAAGTAAATGGTGCTACGTCTACAGCAGCTATTTTTAACTTGCATCACATTAAAGGTGTGAAACTTCACCCAGGAAGACAAAGCACAGCCCAGCACTTTCCTCTTTCCTACCTGTACCAGTAATGCCCCATCAACTAATCCCCATCATTTTGTATGAGGCTACTTCATTTAACAGCACCGTACCATTTTAACCTGTTTTTGTGTTTGTATCTTGTATTTTAAATGTGTTTATATTAAGTTGTGTGAGCTTATGTCTCTGTACAGCACTTTGGTCTGAAGGTTTTAAAGTGCTATATAAATAAAGTTGGATTGGAAAGTTGGATTGGAACCTAGGCTAATCAAGATGATATGGGAAATTAAGCAGATATGACTTTGAGGGAACATTAGAGATTAGGTTGTTGATGTACTCTGTAGGAATATTTTTATTTGTATTATCTAGCAGCAAGATGGCGTCTTACTACAAGTAGCTATGTTCAAAATGCTTTCCACTTCAGGCACTACAACTATAGTTTACAGTCCTTCTGCTCCACCTTTGGGTCTTTCCCCCTAGGAAACACACACAATAATACACACACAGCAACCATGATAGCCCGGAAGGACAGTCCATCACTTGATTTTGACAAAGTGTTATTAAAACCCACTTAGTACTGGCTGTAAGAGCTCTACGCTATGGAAACTATGCCGTCTGCCACAAGCTGAAAAAGCCAGCCTTGCAGACATCTGCTTCAAATCTGACCAAAAACAGAAGAAAGGGAGACAGAGAGAGCAAGTTTTAGACTACTGTTACTAGGACATCCTCTCTCCAATTCATTCATCATGACAGCACACTTTATTTTATGTCATTACAACACTCCTTCTCACAAGCAATCTGAGCATCTCCAAACACGCACTGTAAGCACTACTGTAACTTAGAAGTAATGCCTGCCAGATAAAAGCAGACAGAGCTCTACATCTCCTCGCAACTTTGAACACAAGCAAGCTTACTTTATTACTATAGTCCAATTATCCAATATCAACATCAGGTTTACAGTTCCACCGCGGCAGCACCTGTTCTCGACCATATTATATATTCCAATAAGACCAATAAGTCCCTCCAAAATATATTAATTTAGCCTACATTCTGTGAAAATAATTTGGTCCAAATGGTCAGGGGCGTTCTCAAAAAGACTATTCCCATAAACTTGCATGTGGCATAAACAGTAGAGGTCAACTGCTGGAAGCTGTGAACTTTATTGTGAACTTGATTGTATTCTCACTAGCACTACAAGCCCTTAAGGCCACCTTGAGAAGACTTTTACTGCAAACAGTAATTTGTTGTGACATCGTGAACACGCCCACCTTGCTGAATGAGGGAAAAAGTGGGAGAGACCAGCAGCCCACCTTATTGAGTGTTTTAACAGAAAACAGATATTTTGCACCAGTTGAGTGTTTGGTGAAAAGTAGCAGCTTTAACTTCTGAGAACATCGGCATATAAAAACACAAGTTTAAAATCAACAGCAATCCCAAGGACACAAATCCATATTAAACGGTCATCTTCTTCAAAGAAAATCTGAGACAATGCCTTATTACTGGCAGTTTAACTGGTTATAAAGAGTCTGTGTGAAATATGACACTATGATGACATTGTTGTCTACTGTTGACAAGCTAAACATTAAGAAAGTTAAGAAACTTTAAAATAAAACAATGCATTCTAAATACAAAATGTGCTTTCATGCTGATGCTGCTATTTTAAATACCTATCGCTTCTGAACTGATAACATCTGAGTCAAGCACTGAGTCAGCATTTGAGTCAGTTTCATATTATATCACCAGCTACAGTCCAATGATAATGAAACACACACAGATATGTATTCACATCAGTTGTTTTAACAATGAAAGACTTAAAGAACAAAAGAGGACTTTGGGATTTGTTTAGCATTGTTCAAACATTTGGCCGAAAGCTGGAGTTAATTCCCCACACTGTGAGCGGGTCAAGATATCAGAGTCTCTGGCTGTGAGCAACATCATCACTGTGGTGAAAACTTCCTGAAATGTGATCAAATAGCAATCACGGACCTCACCATGAGTCACCATCAGATAATAAGGCCTGCACGACTGGCTCTGAAGAGCTCTGAACTTTGGAAGCGGTATTTAACAGCAGGGATTCCTTAAATGGCGTTTCAAGTCCTTTTTATACAGAACAAGAAAACAAAAAACAGGCTCCACTGCGTGAGTAGTTGCTCTGGGATGTTCTCACACAGCATAAAAGACACCGAAAAGGGCAGCTGGCATTTTTTTCAAAAAGCCTTTGTGTATCCAAATAAACTTGATAAGATAGATGCTTCTTCTTCGTGTTGCCCCAATTCCCTGCTGCTTGTTTTATTAACGTATTTCAACCAGCTCCTCTAGGTTTGCCCTTAAGTGCCTTGCTTAATGAAACTTCAACACTTCTTATTCAATGTCCATGTCTTGACATTATGTCTACTTAACATTCAAACCGTCAACCGTCCAATAAATAAGCCAGTTTCCCATCTTCTTGGCTATGCAACACACAGGTTTAACCTTAATTAATGTGCTAACTGTACAGAAATACAGTTTTTAAATCAATAAAAACCCACAGTTTTACAGAATACTAAAACAGCAGCACAACATAATTCAAAGCAAAGAAGAATGAACAGAAGCAAATGGATGAGTAAGATAGAAAGTAGAGACATGGTAAAAAAGGGGTGGGGAGTTGTTGATTTGGTCCTGAATGAGCAGTCCGCCTCGCCGCTCATCGTGACCACCACATCACACCTTCACTTTCTCACATATTCAGCAATAACATTTGCAACCTCACACTGACACAGAGCGAAAACAAATCAAATCAAACATGCAGATAATGAAGACATTGAAGCTGATAAATATCTGCACGAATAAAAATGAACAGTTATGATTCAAATGGACAGATCAAATGTACTCACAAGATCTCGTCGTTCTGGAACTCCAGGACACCGTGAATGTCTTCGAAGTCTTCTCCGCCACCTCGTGCTGTTCCCTCCACCGTCTTGTACGGCAGCGTTACCACGCCGCGGGCTCCTGACGTTCTCAGCACCTTGACCTCCATGGTGCCAACGCTCTCGCTCACGTGGAATACCGGCTCCTCAAACGTAAAGATACCTGCGTGGTCGTCGTCAAAGATGGTAACGGTCGCCGTTGCGGGAAGGCCGAGACACGCCATTGTTTCCACGTGATTCGCCGACTCGCCTTCCTCTGGCTCCTCGCCCTCTGATGTCAACATCCTGACATTGGTTAGGTGGATCAGGAAGTTCTCATCCTCTTCAAAGATGTCGTCGTCGATGATCCCCACACGGATCTCCTTCATCGTCTCGCCAGCCTTGAAGACCACCATGCCCTCGGTGAACTCGTAGTCCGAGCCGGCGTTGGCCGTGCCGTCTTCTGTACGGTAGTCCACAGAAATCGTTTTGCCCAAATCGCCACCGCGTCGCACCACGGTCACCGCCACTGTGCCACAGTTCTCAAGGCACTGGTAAGAACTGGGGTCGAAGAAGAGCTTGGAGATGGGGTCGTTATCACCGATATCAGAGCGAACCTCGTGCATACTGACGGCTTTTCGGGCCTGATCAGCGGCGTGTTTCTTCAGGATGTTTCCAGCGCCTGTCATCAGCCGGGTGGCCTGGCATCGGTAGAAAGCGCGGCTCTTCTGCTGCTGGCTCAGGACTTGGTAGTTGGCAAGCTCAATGAGTTGTTCCACCTGGTGAGAAAAAACAAGAAAACACAGTGTGAAAAGATTTTCTCCTCAGAAACGCTAGCCCCTAGACCAGGGGTGTCAAACTCAATTTCATCGCGGGCCACATCAACATTATGGTTGCACTCAAAGGGCCGGTTGTAACTATATAACATATATAAGTATAATATATATATAATGTATTATATTACATTATTGCCTCTGAATTTGATTATTATCGGATAGGATAATAACTTAGTAATTAACTACGTCTGAAAGCAGAAGTCCAGGGCAAATAATTGCAAGTCTCTTCAGTGCGCATGTCACAAAATGAGATGCATTGTGGGACATGTAGTTTATGGGCAACCTGCTTCTGTAAAGTGGCATGTAACCGTATAATAAACATATTATATTCTTTGCAAGCTCTTGTGGGCCACATGACATGAAGTCGCAGGCCAGATTTGGCCCCCGGGCCTTGAGTTTGAGACCCCTGCCCTAGACCTTTCATGGTGGGAAAGAATGTCTTCTTTGTCAACTTGTCTACTTAAATGAGAGAACATCAGTGAACACTGTCTGGCTGAATTTCAGGGTTCATCTTTCTTGTCTGGATAAATAACATTCAATGGTGTGCCATGTGGGCACATCCTAGAATAGAAAGGACAGTGATCTAACGATAAATCAACAGAGAATTAACATCAACAGCATCTTTGATTTAGTTGTATGCAAGATTAATATGCATCAGATTACAGCAGAACATAACGTGTCGAATGAAACATGAACAGCTTGTTAAATTCATTAGTAGAGATGTCCTTCTTCATTAAAAGGTTCAGGTCCCACGTCATCAACCATCCATCTTGCTTACATATCCCTGAGAAACACACTTGATTTCAGGGTTGATCCCACTATTCTTTCTTTTTATCCTTTCTAGTATTCCTTTTCTATCAGAACATACATCAAGGAGATTACTTTTTTCCTAATTGGGGAAACAACTAACCTAATAAGAGTCGTTACAGGTGACCAAACTTGGTGATGTAAAATATCCGTCCCATAGTTACGGTCAAGAGTTTAACCTCCGTTCTTAATCACAGTCTATGTTATAATACATTAGCTTTAGATCAACATTTTAATTATCTAATTGGTTTCAAAGAGAGGGCAAACAATGGATAACGTCTGGCTATTCCTGCTGTCAACAATTTACATTCAACACTTTGTTAACAAGTGGACATTTTGCCTACTTTATTTATAGTAACATAAAGAGAGTGCGTCTTCTTAGAGAGAGGAAACTTTCCACATTCTGCTAAATGAGTCATCAGCAATAGTTTATATCCATCCCTTCGCTATTAGGTCAGCCAGCACCAGTATTAATATCTAGACCACAAACAAAATGAGAATGTAGTGGGGAAACGACGGCCAATTTCAGAGCTAACACAAAACAATATGTTCTTCTGTGGGTCTCGAACATTCCTTATCCATGCAGTACTGTAGGTAATGGATGCTGCAATAAAATCAGTCCATATGTTTATCATAGTGGCAGGTAGTCAGCCAGAGAAGCTATTTATACTGTATAAATTGCCAATGTCAAAACAGTATCTGTGTTTATCATTATAATTTACATATTGATTCAGTGCCGGCTCGGTTTCCTTTGCAATTTTCTTCTTGTAGATGTATCATTATCAAATTAATGTGAGAGGTTGTGATGAGACCTGCGCTGCATTCATCACTATAATCTTTGATAACGGAAGCAAATAGAAAGTGCGTCATCTGTTGCAGCTTATTTTCTCAAATCATTTCCTATATGGAGAAAAACAACCCTGTCAAGAGCAACTGTGACAGAATGTTGTTTCTTTCCTGCTGCCTTCTTTTGACTTTGTTACTCACCTCCTTGTCAGGGTGTTTCTGTTTGAGCTCTTTCAGGATCTTGGCCATGTCTCTGCGGGTCTCGTCTTCATCCAGGTCTTTCTCATCTATATCCAAACCCAATGGTCCATCCAGGAAGTCAACACCATGAGAGTTCAGCATCTTCCCATCCATCTCAATGTCCACCTTAAAAAGGAAAAGGAAACAATGTGTTCAGCGCTATTGATTTAAGGCTTGTGAGAAGCATGTCGAATCTAAAGGCACAACAGTTTCTTGTGCTTTCATGCAATGCCCTAATGAGCATGCACATAAATGTGAAAATGTAAAGTTTCTGTAGTTTGCTGGGGTAATTAATATCTTAAAGGTGACCTATCATGCAAAATGCACTTTTGTACGTCTTTTATACATGAATATGTGTCCCCGGTGTTCCAGGGAACTCACCAAGTGTCAGAAAACACAACCCTCTCTATNCTTTCATTTAAATCAGGGGTGGGGAACCTTTTTCCTCTCAAGGGCCATTTAAGCAGAGGTCAATAATTTGTACGGCCCTCTGAGGATGTTGAAAAAATTGAAATGGCCCTTGAGAGGAAAAAGGTTCCCCACCCCTGATTTAAATGAAAGATACGACGTTACTCCACACTCATGGTTCAGTCCACCTTAAGAAATAAGACCGACCTCGGAAGCAGTTGTGTTTTAAAAAAACCTTTATTGACACGAGTACACTTTTTAATAAGAATATAGTCCAAACCACAGAAACGACTCCGGAAAAGCTGCAGATAGAGCCATAAGAAATGATTGCAACTGATTTAATCCGGAGGTAATATACCTGATTCACACCAACGCAACTCCGGTTCAAGCTCCGTGCTAGAGTTTTCAGGTTCAGAACCGGTTCTTCGGTTTAGCTCCGGCTCTTTTCACACTGCCCAGAGTCCGACTGGTAATGCGTCATTGCGTCATCGTTTGCGTCATGACGTAACCGTTTGCGTGCCTNTGAACAACAACAAAAAGCCCGCGTTTTATCCAGTTTATACACAATGATGGAGAAACTTAACCAGAGTTTCAGTGTTTCTGCCATATACTGTATAAATAAAGGTTTCTGCTCATGGTGAAGCAACGTGTCTGCGTGTTAAGGTGGAACCTGAGCATTCACGTTGATCACCTAACTCATTATAAATCTATAAAACTATAAATATTAAACTTTACTTCACGTGTTCATTTGAGAACAGCTGTTACATACCTGGGTGAAGGTTACAGTTCATTTAAATGAAAGATACAGCGTTACTCCACCCTCATGGTTCAGTCCACCTTAAGAAATAAGAGCGACCTCGGAAGCAGTTGTGTTTTAAAAAAACCTTTATTGACACGAGTACACTTTTTTATAAGAATATAGTCCAAACCACAGAAATGACTCCGGAAAAGCTGCAGATAGAGCCATAAAAAATGAATGCAACTGATTTCATCCGTGCGGTTTGGCTTTATGAAGCAGGCACGCAAACGGTTACGTCATGACGCAAATGATGAAGCAATGACGCAGCACCAGTCGGACTCCGGGCAGTGTGAAAAGAGCCGGAGCTAAACCGAAGAACCGGTTCTGAACCTGAAAAGCTCTAGCACGGAGCTTGAGCCGGAGTTGCGTTGGTGTGAATGAGGTATAAGACCTGATTTCATTTTGGTCGTACACAGATTGACTAGTTTCACAAATACAAGTGGGGATCGCCAGCATTCTTGAAATGAAATGATAGCTGTTACAATAAAGGCTATATAAAGCAGGCTAAGAGCAATGAGTGTGGTGAAAATGATAGGCTGGCTTTGTCAGGGGTAGAATCAAGTATCATTTGAAAATAATTACAAGATCAAGTTATCGAGTTATTTAGCTGCACTTAGCTTTGTGTTCCTTTCAGATATAAAACAAGTTTTAAGGTTTCCTACCTGTTGCCTGACTTACATCTCTGTCCAGAGCACCTTCCAGCACATTCAGTAGCTCTATTTTTTATTATAGATGGTCCTTACGGAATTACCAGACCAATTAATACAAAATAGGTCAGCAATTCAACTTCTTTTTACATAGCTGTTTCATTTAAAGCTGTATTTTTAGAGACCAGGAAAGCCAGGTTTAATATTTCCAGTGTTATTGTGGTCTGTAAAATATACATTGAACACATAAGTATTTATCATTGAGGCAGTTTCTGGGACGACCCTTGTTCACACATGCAGACACAGGAAGGTCAAAATAGTTAAGGAAACAGAGCAAGCTGGGGGATGCACACACGTTCATGCACACATGCATACTCACGCAGCTACCTGCCAATGCACAACTCTGGTTGCGAACACACACAAACAAGAACAGACGTGCATGTGCTTTCATACAGCTACGTTTTGACTTGTTCTCAGTCCCTTTTCGACCCTGAGGTAGTAAATACATGGATCCCACACACAAACATACACACACACACACAGACATGGAGCCAATTATACAATTTCCATAAACAGGCCGCCAGTGGGGAAACATGGTACAGTCGGGAATCAAATTAGGCTCCTTCCTACACAAAAACACACACATCCCCACACACAGCAGACTGGGACTTCACACTCCAATAACAAGCGCAGATTGGCCTTTTAGATGTTTCCTTAGACGCTATAGGAATGTGGGTTGTGTCGTGGATGAGCTGTGCATGATAACATTCATACTTTTGCATTTAGAGTGTTTGCTTCTCTCAAAAATGTTGTTATTGTGCTGATACAAGTGGGTTTTGATTTGCTGTAACTCTGAAATGGGATTTTATTCGTGTCCAGGAGGATATGAAGTGGCTGTGACTGTAAGCTTGACATTTATTTGGATACATTTGCACCGAGTCGTCCTCATAAAGGTGTAGAGGGAGGTGGTTTCAGACGCTGTTTGACAAAAACAAGGGCTCATATAGGGATGAATAAATCACATTTGAAAACTCTTTAAAACATAAATTCTATCGGTCCCACACAATGTAAAAATCTACTCTTTTGATACAATTGTGTGGATTTAGTCCTTACATTCACATGCCTATAAGTCTGCATTTAGTCACAAACAAATACTTCAGCCAAGACACTTGTGTACATACACAACTCCTTCACACTCTCATATTAGCGAGGCATTCAATGGTAATGAGCCGTGATGAGGTTTTTAGGTCACATGACACGCATACATGCAAACTCCCTCCGTGACAACAGAACCAAAACACTGAATTTATTAGCCGAGGAAGAAGTGTTGTGGGAGAGCTGCATTTGTATGTTTTAATGTCATTATGGACACATGATGTGTTAGCCATGCTTGTGCAGTGTCTGATTTGTTTTAATAAATCCCTCAGTGGCACTGAACAACGACACAAACCGTAAACTGATATCTGCGTGAAGCACAATCGACAAACACACACGCAAGTACACACACTCACACAGAGCTTGTTCCTTTTGAGGTGTGAAGGCTGTGTTCTCATGTTACAGAACACATGGTTTGAACAACACTCTCGACAGAAGACCTGTCCCTGTGTGTGTGTGTGTGTGTGTGTGTGTGTGTGTGTGTGTGTGTGTGTGTGTGTGTGTGTGTGTGTGTGTGTGTGTGTGTGTGTGTGAGGGTCCGTGCATGTGTAAATGTTTAAATGATACTCAGTTTATTGGACTTGCCAGAAAACAGATCGGCTGTCATTTTGATGATTAAAGGGGCCCTATTATGAGTTTCTCGTTAGCCTAATTAATATAGCAACATTTCCTGTTAATTGCTTTAGAGATGCTTAGATTTTCTTGCTTTAGTCAGACTTGGATGAAATTAACTGATTAAAATGATCAATACATCAAATGGATCGTAAAAATAAGAGTTTTATGAAGAGAACGTGTGGTAAACATGGCAGCAGCATGTGAGAGAGGAAAGTAAGTATAGAGACTGACATCATGTCTTGGCATCTTCCCAATGCCCTTTCCGCAAAAGTCAGCTTTTATCTCGGGCAAGCTGCCACGTCTTTTTCTCATGAAGGAGAGTGCAATCAATGTTTCTAAATCTCTTGTCAGAATCATGAGCTACAGTAGTTGCTTGTGTATGTGTTCCTTTGTTGTTTCACTGTATACAAAGCGTACACCACTAAATTGGTTCCGTCATTTAATTAACCTTCATTTTAAATGGTCACTTCCATAAGAATGAGATAATGGAACAACACTGAATGATTGGTCAATTCATGAGGGTGTGAAAATTGGCATTTGCGGTTGATTTGACTAATAACAGAAATGAGGGTAAGAGAGAAAAGCCGAGAGAGGAGAGGGCAGGTCAGCAGCTTGACAAATGATCCCTAAACAGCTGTCTCCACAAAACACCATTGCCTTGGCAACAGCTGGGATCGAGGGGGGGGGGGTGACTTGGAAAGAGACGGAGACGGGATGCTGAGCATGAGAGTCATCAAAGACATGAGAAGGAGACAGAGGGTGGTCTGGTGTACAGGGACAGACATGAGGAGAGTCATATTTATAATGGGAGAGCAGATGGGAAACTGTATTTTCTCGTTATTTGTTGTTATTGCTGCCAGATGTGTCCTTTCATTATGTTAAATGTTCAGATGTATTGATTCAGATCCATCAGTGCACACAAGAGGGCATGAGTCATTTCGAGATAATGAAATGAGGATGCTTATTACTGCTACACAACAACTACTTCATGCAGTGTCAAAGTGATGCCACATTACTTTTTGTTTATGTCACATCGAGCAGACTTTACGCAATATGTGTCACCAGAAGATCTTGATTCTTGTTACACACGCACTTCCGATTGTAACTTCTGGGATCAGACGTCACACTAACTTCCTCTTAACGTTTTATCATCCATTCAACACTGATTTTAATGACAGTGTTCAAGTTCACAACCCCTGCAGCTGCTTGAAGAACAGGTCATCCCATCGTGAAGCCACACCCATTTCTGAAAGCTCGGTTTACAATTCCCCTGCACCACTTGGTGAGTTCACCCCCTGAAGCGAGTATGGGCGGTAGAACAGGCTAAGACGTGATTTCTGACACCTGACTTTGTAGCTTGGAGATGTGGATCTTGCTCACTAAGGCTTACAGAGAGGAAGGTGGGACTGCTGAAAAAACAAGGCAGTGGGTGTAGATCTCTGTCAGGTTTTCAAAGGGAGGACAAAAGGCTGATAGGTCTCTCTGTGTGTGCTGTTATTTACAGGCATTGTGAAGAGCCAGAGGATAAGGCTTTATCTCACATCAGAAGATGTTAGTTTTAAAGGATTATTTCCTAAAACAATGTGCTGTGCAGAGAGTACTTCCAGCATCGACTCTTGCTTCACGTTACAAGATCATAATCAGTGATTGGTGTAATGTCTAATAAAGTGTGTTCTTATTTATTCATTTTGGGCTTTAATCACAAAGTTACCCACACATTAAAGTCCAAATGTAGGCCTCTTTTATTGCCAAGTGCTCTTATGGTCTTATTGGTATGTTAGAAAGGAACATTTCGTGTACTCTGTATCCACACAATTAACCATTAAACTCCTCGTTCACTCTCCCTCTCTTTAATAAGAGCGCCTGTGTATTCCCCGGCCTGTCTGCCTGTCCTGCCCTAAGTAGTTTTAATGGATGACTATGAGAAGGCTAATACTATTATGCTGATGTTAATTTTTTGGCGAGCGGGGCCTGTGTTATTGAAACTGAATCTCACCGGGTTATTTATCCTCAGCGTCAGTTGCACCGCAGAGGCAGGAAGGTTGCCAGATATGTGTCTGCGTTTGTGTATGTGTGTGTTTTCCTTTCTGAAATTGGCAGGTCACTTGAAACAGATGTATCATGATTGTTTATGCCTTGAGTTATTTAAATTGAATGTGTTAAATGTGTTGTGTTAGAGTCCTGCTACCTGAAACCTGAGACTTTGTCGTGTCCTTTAAGAGCTTTAAGGTTTTATCCCGGGATGTTTTCTTTAGGCTGCGGCTCAGGTCGTGTTCTGGTTTGGTTATTTTTGGGTCATGATGTCCTTATGTGCCTTGTGTTTCAAGTAACAAGCACATTGGTGAGGGGGGAAACAGAGAGATGGTAAACTAAACTGCAGGTCGGAACGAATGGATTTAAGAAAACTTGCTTAGGGAGTACTTCCTCATTGTGTGTCCTGTATAACCACCTCTTCCACCTGTTCATAGTTTTGTTCTGGAAAATTATATTTGAATGGTCCTTTCCAGATGCAAACAAGTAAAGCAGCCAAATTGGGGGTAAAATAAAGTTTTTCTTTTTGAATTTTTGCTTCATTTACACGGGTAAAGTTTTTAATATCATTTAGATGTTATTGTGTCATGAGAAAAAACGTCCGTGTGCCCAAAGCAAACATAGACCTTTCTTTTATTACATTGGATCAGGTCAGATATTAGTTTTTACCGTATGATGAAGTAGTCAGGTCAGTGTCCCTAAATATGTTGATAAAGGCCGGGGTCACGTCTCAGTTTTGAGCCTGTGCAGACTACTGTATGGCTCAGAAGAACCTTATTTGAGTCAGGCAAACGGAAATGTGTGTCTGTGTGTTCTTGCAGGTTTTCAATTTGCCCATTAACACCTGCTCGGCATGCTGAACACACCGGCCTTTCTGGTTATTTTCTGGCATGCCGTTCTATTAGGCAAGGCAAGTTTATTTATATAGCACATTTCAACACAAGGCAATTCAAAGTGCTTTACAAAAAAAAAGCACTTATTAGTGCCGTGTTGCTGCGGGTAACCACGATGACTGGTGCAGTATGCGGTCAAACGTTGCCAGTTGTAGTAAAAGCTCAGACCATTTCATGCTCTGCTGGGCCTCTCTTTCTATCTCTCTCTTTTTTCTCCGCCGCTAATTGTATCGCACTGACAGAGAGTGAAGAGGAGAGAGAGACGGAGAGGAAGAGAGAGACGGAGAAATCAATGGAGGTAAAGAAAAAAGTGTACCGATATAGTAAAGACCGGACAGAGAAATGAATGGACAAGGGGAGAGTTACAGGAGAGCAGAGAGACTAACAAGTGAAAGAGAGAGATTCTGAGCAATCCATATGAGAGAAACACAAACAAATAAACTACATCCACACTTCCTTTCCTCCCATACCTCCACAATCTCTCCGCTTCCCATCAACTCTGAAATGTATAACATCGATTTCAATCTTACCTGTACTGTAATGTAATATATAATTGTCAAATTAATTATAATACATCAATATATTCACTGTAAACATGAAACAAACTATCATAAGCTTCAGCTATAGCCTACTTCAGTTTGAAGTACATTTTAAGTCTAGCTTATGAGTATGCTAACAATAGACTAAATAAACCTCCTAGCATGTTAGCTTTCTGAAGTTAGCATTTCGCTAAAAGCACAGCTGTTTCTAAGTAAAGTCTAACAATGCTGCTAGCATGGCTGAAGATCAAGCTAGTGTCGCTCTGTTAACATTTTAATTTACAAATTGGAAACTGTACTGACCTTTGGTGAAAATAACTCAAATGGAAAGTTAGTTAATCCCAAATTATCCAAACCATTTCCTAGGTGCATCACTAACACGTCCCTAGATTGTGTTCTTTACTTTTTGATTTATGTACTCTTTTTTCTTCTGTGTCCTTTTCCCTGTTTTTATTTTGCATGAGAAAAAGAGTGACTTAGTAACTTGGCTTTGTTTTTTAATAAGCTACTGTTCCTCTTTTCTCATTATTTCCCTCTTCCCCTCACTCCATCTCATTCTTTCAGCATGATAAACAGAGATGTCTGCTGCAACATAATCACACATGATAGCTGATGGATTTAATCTCTTAGCTGGAATTCCGGTGTTTGTCTTGTTTCTTTCAATAAGCAGTCCCAAGAAATCTTGTATCTAGAAGTACTCATTCACCTCTCCCTTCATGGACCTTGTGTGACAATTTTACAACATGTTAGGCGTGGAGGCGTGTGGCGCAGTGGACTAGTGCGTTGGTGTTTGGATCAGGGGAGCACAGGTTCAAACCCCACTGCAGTCAGCATGTCGTTGTGTCCCTGGGCAAGAAACTTCACCCCAAATTGCTCCTGTGGGGATTGCCCACAGTATCGAGTGTGTTTAACAAGTAACATGTAATGTTAACATATAGTTTTGGTCAGTTTGCAACAAGGGAAACCTTTCCAAAAAAGGATGAGACTATGTTTGGACTAATTCGTTCGACAGATGTTGGGATGATGTAAGAAGTCCAGTGTTTGACTGTAGAGTTAAAACTCAACTGCAAGGGACTAGTCTTGGGAATTATTAGCTTTTCATGAGCACTTATGGATGCTATGTAGACATATGTAATGTGTAATTGAAAGGGAATTGCATTGCATTACTGAATAACACACAATAACAACAAATAACTTGGCCGCAACAACAGTGGACATACAGTATGGGAATAAACAAACTTTTGCCTGCTAATATTCCCCAAAATCAAGAAAACATTTCAGGCTTTTTCCATTTGTTTAGTGTCAATCATTGTTGATATTGTATTTAAACGTGTTGAAGCGAGCACTCTTACAATACAGCAAGTCAATTCCTGTTACTCCCCTGTGGCCATTGAGTATTTTTGTTTGCCTGGTTCAATAGTTTGCTAAAGTGTTTTTGCCATTGTAGATGACACATTTTCAATTCTCTAACCTGGCGTTTAAAGGAATACTCTAACCAATTAGTGTACGATTGGAGAATAAACCCCATAAGCCCTGTCATCCTGTAGATGTTGGTTCAATTTCTGGGTTGAGTAAGAGAAAAACCCGGGTTGGAGAGTGAACGATAACATTAGTAGAGGCCCAAATGTTTAGAGCAGTGGCTTTGAATTTGGAAGATGTTCCGGTCAAACCCTCAAATGTTCTGGGACAATGTGGGCGTGTGTGTTGTCAACAAGGATTGGTGGGATGCTCTTTTAG
>NW_011345603.1:27060-44560 GCF_000735185.1 Notothenia coriiceps | reverse complement strand
CTCTAGGATTGACATAAGGCAATCCCATAAACTCAAATATTTCAGTATTCCTATATCCTCCCTTCTGTATGACAGGAGGTAATTTCAGCTATCTGTAGTTCCAGTATTCTGTCAGATGTGTCCCTGAAGCGTGTTCCTGCTCGTCCCTGGTGTCAGTCAGACTCCTCGTTCTCCTCTTCAAACCTCCTGGATGTATGAAGTGGATCTTAAGTGGAAATCAATGAAGGGTTGCAGCTCTCCCCTGCACTCATCTCCTCTGACTGTCAGACGGAGAGGCTCAACACACACAGGGGGCTGTTGTCCACTCAGCAGAGGACTAAACAGTACCCAGCACAGTGGACATAGACCAAATGGAAGTCACTTTTGAACATTGTGATTAGAGTTAAAATAACCACAGTACTGCTGGTAATTGACTACAAAAGTAACATGACTTCTGTTTCTACACGGGACAAGGAACAGCGGCATCGTGGGTAAAAGTCTGGTGTTTTTGGCCACCTTTCTTCTCTTTAAATCCTCCTACAAACTAACTTTGTTGTTGTTTGTACTTCCGGTTTCGAGATTTCGTGGATTACTAATTCATTAAGTGGGCTATCTAGGGATTACTGTGCATTACAACTGCAGCTATGAATAGAGTATGAGAACAGCTTGAGACAGTAGCCTCTATGGAGCTTTAAAGTGTCTATGCAGCTATGATATAGACTCTGTTAACACAGCAAAAGGTTATTGTATTCATTAGTCTCTGTAGCGAGTGTATGAGGCTCTGTTCACTTTACATACCCTGCCTTTTAAATGAGTTCAGGTCCCAAGACATCTGGCCACACAACTCATGTCTTCTCTGAATAAAGAGTGAATGGACTATGAGTTTGACTTCATTATAATGCAGAGGTAGAAGGTCCTGCCTAGTCTCTCAGGTGGATTACAGATTGAAATACACTCTGGCTACTATTAAATACAATGGAGTTCAAAGGGGAAGATTAAATACACGTACTGTAGCTCTGTGTCTCTGACTCTGCCTCTTGCTACGTGTCTCTAGGGTTATTTAAACCCATATCACTTAAGTTAAATTTACTCATAAAGTGTGAACAAAGAGTTCATCAGTCTCGGGCTTTGAACTTTTTGCTCAGGGTCATAACACTCTAATGAACCCCCAGATGACTCAAATTAAATGAAGTCTTTTACTGCTTCAAAGCTGCCGTCGTAAGATGTCGACAGTCTGGTTGTTTGTCCCCCTTCTAATTGGCTCTGCATGTGACATTGAGTTGTGTACTCATTGGGTCTTTTAACTTGCCTCAGCCAATCAGAGGTCATGAGCAGTTATCCGGTTTGTATTTATTATTCTACCAGCGGTCCTCAGTGTTTTAGAAGTGTCCTGTATCTGAGGTTGAATGTCAAGAAGCTTTCCTAATGAACTTTAAGCCAGTGCTCTGCTGGGAAGCAGCGTGGTACGACATCTGTCATAACACAATCAGTCACACACACATCCATACGCACACAGGGAGACAGAGAGAGCAGGTGTGCTTTCTATCGCAAGTATTCCCTCACCACCTCTCTCTTAAATTCCCTTCTTATTTTTAAATGTCTATTTAACCATGCAATGAATGTGTTGTTGTCTATCTCTATTGGAAACAATGCCATGTAACAACAAACTGCTAACACTTTTACTTAACTCCGTCACAAAAGCATGTGTCTTCTTCTTAGTAAAGTAGAACATCCACTGATCAATCGTGGGTTTCTCCTTTTGATCATAACCGAAGTTGTTTAAGACTCTTAAGATCACTGACTCCAGTGCAAATGGGCTTTCTGTGGTATGTCTAGGTCACACGTTTTCTCAGAGAGTGAGCGGTCTTCCCGTTCATTATTCCCGCTGGTAATTCCTGCTAATATTCCCAGCAGTATTCTGGTTAAATCGGGGTCAGTGATCTGTTTCCCAGTGGATACTGGCCTGCTTTCGTTCCCCACTTCCACTGTCCTGGTTCAACCACTTATTATTAGCATCTACCTAAGGCAATGTCTGAGTCTGTGTGTGTGTTGGTGTGAGTGTGCGTTGGTGTGTGTCTGGATCTGTAAGGCGGCTGAAATTTGAATTATTCATTATTCATTTTTTAAAGTTAGATGTTTTTTTATCTTTAAAACAATGCTTACGATAACACGGTCTGATGTCTGATGCCTGTAAAACCAGCTTAGTATCAATGCTAGCATTCCTCAGAGACATCAATGGTTAGTGTTAGCCACAAGCTAACCACCTAATAACAGACTGAAGCACCATGTTATCACTTTGAAATGACCTTTTTTCCACACTAGCTGGTAGGAATTCCTCAGGGAAAGAGTTTGTATGTATTTGGTTCACAGTGTGCATATGTGTGTTTGTGTGTGGTGTGTGTATGCCTGATGCACTAGGCGTATCATTAAAGGAGGCAAGGATCATATTCAAACAGTTTCCTGCAGGCTTTAGCACAGTCAGTACCACAGTAGGGGTTACAAACACCGACACAAACACACACACACCCTTCAGCCTCCTTAGTGTATTATGGATTTGACCTCTAATATGCTAATGCTCAGGGCGCAGTGGGTGTTCACAAGATGCACAAACCCACACTTTTCTGTGCGCAACTGCAGAGTCATGCAAAAGCACCCCACAACAAAGCTACTAATGGCAGATCCTAATGAAGAAAAGTGATGGTGCTCAGCATCAAGCAGCATGGGGGTCCCTCTATCCCGGGGAAAGGCAAAGAGCTGTGAAAAAGTGGGAAAATATTACATAATTTATTTAATAAACAGTGCAATGTCTGGCCTACTTAACAAGTCCCAGTGCACACACAACCAAACGCATTATATGCAGATAAATGCAATATTGCTTTCATAGAAATCTGGGTTCTTGTTTCTCTCGTAGAAATCTCAGGTCTCAGGTGACCTGCAGAGTGTATGTATATGAGTGTATGTGTATGTAGTATGTGTGTTTAATCAAAGTGTTTCTTTGGCATCTCTGTATGTGAGTGTTTATAGTATGTGTGGCTTTCAGTTTTTTATGTTAAAGCATTTTTATATGTCTATGTGTGCTGCCCAATTAAACATAATAAGCCCACTAAAACCACAGACATTTACAGCGTTACAGACCAAAACCATGCAGTGTGATCCTGGGGCTAAAGTCTTGTGAGTCATTAAATGGAGTTATATGACATTTCAATTATAAAAACAGATATTTTTTACACAAACTGCAATGTGCTGTGTTTTTTTATTTGTTTGTTTATTAGACCAGATTTCTGCAGAGCTGGCTTCTGGTTAAATGCCCTCTACTGTTTTCTTTATGGCCCAGATAAGGTTGTTGTCGAGCCAATGACTGTATGACCCCCTGTATGTTGCGGACCACTGCAGCAAACTACATTTACTCGCTGCTGCCTGGATTCTGTCAGTATTGTTTTGGCGTCAGTGTTACAAGACCCAAAACGTATGTCCTCTCACACATATCATTCCGACATTTTGTTTTCCTGTCCTCTGGCTATCTCTGTGTTTTCCTGCCACAGCCTAACATCATCCCTGCTAATCATCCTCCACCGCTGGCTTACATATTGCGCTACCTGCTGCAGATGGGACTCTACTTAGGTAGCAGCTGGCTAAGAAGGAGGATGAGCATTCCAGATAGGAAAGTCAACAAAAAGCACAACACTGACTCATTCAGTCTTATTCTCGTTTCAGAGCATCTGTAATAGAAAACAAATAGTGCCCAACCATCCTTTGGCTGAAAATGCATTCCTCAAAAGGGAAATAGCTATTTTGAATGACTTTTTTACCCTTTTTCTCTAATCACTATCAACAATTCGTCAACAGAATAGTGCAAGGATTTTTAGGCGAGGAAGCCATTTTCTTTGTTCTAATAATAACTATATCTAAATCGTTTTTTTGGATCATGACTGCAATCAATGCTATTTGTTTGGGCACACTGTATCATATATTCCAATGCAGGCAAATAAAAAAACTTTCCAGCCTTCATTTTGCTTCCCTCACCTCTCTCACATCCTCTTAACTTTTTTTCCTTCTCTGTCCTACATCTTATTTCTTCAGCCGGAGCTCTTCCTCAATTTATAGCTTTTGTTGAATCAGCACTAGCAGACCTTTTCTACATGGTTTTACTAATCCCTCTGACATTTTTGCAAATCACTACCTCACGCTCTGTCTTAGTCTCTGTAAGACTCTTTATTTCTATCTATTTAACATTAGCAGAACGACAAAGAAGGGCTCCTATCAACCACACAAACACACACACACACACACACACACACACACACACACACACACACACACACACACACACACACACACACACACACACACACACACATAAATGAATATATAGTTTCATTACATTAAAAAATACCACACAATCATACTACACATAATCATCGATAGTTACACACATCTACTTCACTACTGGATAGCAGCTCAGCCTTGAATGGTGACAGGTGTAGAAGAGCGTGTGTGTGTGTGTGTGTGTGTGTGTGTGTGTGTGTGTGTGTGTGTGTGTGTGTGTGTGTGTGTGTGTGTGTGTGTGTGTGTGTGTGTGTGTGTGTGTGTGTAGGGCGGCACTAGCCAGCGTCCAGCCACAAGAGTGTGTGTGTGTGTGTGTGTGTGTGTGTGTGTNATACAAAAACAAACTGTGAGCCCCATTTCTCCTCCCCCGCCTCAACAGTTGACTAGTGGTAGACCACCACTCAACCCAGCTCAACCGCCCCCTTCGGAGACCTAATCTGGACCATTCGGGTTGCACATCAAGCACACTGAACCCTGCAGACCTCCTCTCCCCCCCCCCCCCCCGGGGTTCAAGTCCTCCGGAAGTATGAGTGTGGAGGCCGACCTCGAAAAAAGCCCGTAAGGAACACCTCAACCCCTGTAACTTGGTCACCACCAGCACAAGTTTCGGAGATAACGGCTTAGACGCCGCCCCTCTAACCAGAGTTCAGGAATCCACGGAGTTACTCCGCATTGAGGGATTGAGGAACCACCTGTGGCCACCAGTCCCTTGGCAGGCTGCCTTCTCCTCCGGAAAGTCCCTAACAATAGGGCCCCATGAGGCTCCGTCAACGTACAGCTTGTCCGGTTATGCTCGTCGTCCGGAGTTCGTCACCGGTTCCGTTTCGTCGCCCAACACCCTCTTACAAGCCTCCTTCTGTACCTTTTCCTGAAGCCCGCGTGGTTTCAACAAGACCATTTGACAGGCTGGGTCCTCCCCCTTCGTCCCTTGGTAAGGATTCGACACATGCACTTCCTACCCTGCAACAACTGGAGTTGGACTACCTCACAATCCCGCAGACCTTCCTTTGTGAAAACGTCCCTTGATGGACTCTGGGCTGTTGAGGCGGGCAGATACAATCTCCGTCTCGACCCCCATACTGCCCCCTAGCTGTGGGTTTAGAGGGCCCCCCTCCAGTGACTAGCAGCAGTTTTTGAAGTGTCACCCTTCTCCGGGGCCCGACCTTCACTTCTAGGCCGGGTCCTTAACGACTTCCGAGACCCGATGATACGATAAATAAATCGATCATGGACCTTCTGCCTAGGGTGCTCTGCTACCACGTACACTTATGAGCATCCTTATGTTCGAACATGGTGTTTGTTATGGCCAATCCATGACTAGCACAGAAGTCCAGTAACAAACCACCACTCCGGTTCAGATCAGGGGGGCCGTTCTTCCCAATCACTCCCCTCCAAGTGTCTCCATCATTGCCCACATGTGCGTTGAAGTCTCCCAGCAAGATTAAAGAGTCCCCTTCAGGAGCCCCATACAGGACTCTTTCCAGGGTCTCCAAGAAGGCCGTATACTCTGAACTGTTGTTGGGTGCATAAACACACACAACAGTCAGAGTTTTCCCCCCCATAACCCGCAGGCGTAGGGAGGCGACCCTCTCGTCCACTGGGGTAAACTCCAACAACGAAGCACCCAACCGGGGACTTGTGAGTATCCCCACACCCGCCCGGCGCCTCACACCTTGAGCAACTCCGGAGAAGAATAGAGTCCAACCCCTATCCAGAAGTAAGGTTCCAGAGCCGATGCTGTGCGTAGAGGTGAGCCCAACCAGATCCAACTGGTAACGCTCAACCTAGCTCCGACTCCTTCCCCCCCAGAGAGGTGACGTTCCACGTCCCCAAAGCCAGCTTCTGTCGCCCGGGTCTGGTCCGTCGAGACCCTCTGCCTTCACTGCCACCCTTCTGGCAGCGCACCCGACCCCATCGCTGTTTCCCGTAGGTGGTGGGCCCGCGGGACGGAGAAGCGGAGGTGTTGCCCACGTTGCCTTTTCGGGCTGTGCGCGGCCGGGCTCCGTGGCAAGCCCGGCCACCAGACGCTCGCCGACGAGTCCTCCTTCTGGGCCTGGCTCCAGAAGGGGACCCCGGGCTTCCTCCGGGCCGGGTATCCTCACTTCGTGTGTAGTCTTTCATGAGGTCTTGTGAACCAATCTTAGTCTGGCCCCTTGCCTGAGACCAATTTGCCATGGGAGACCCTACCAGGAACACAAGGTTCCAGACAACACAGCCCCCAGGTTCATCAGGGCAAAAATAATCGTGTCATACAAATGTGCCTTACATGTATTAACACCTTATGCTTGTCAGTGTTAATGACAAACTATTCACAAGTCAAATGTAATGTTCAAATCTGATTGACTTCCTTTAACTTAACCTTAAATGACATTCAGAGAGCACAGGCCAAGGTCAATACTGCATTCAAGTGCTTCCTGATGTCGCCATTTCATTTTAACAAACAAAGACGATGTGTTGCTCGGAGCGTTAGCGAAGGTGAAAATGATTGCGTCTTCTGACACATACTGTTAACCTTAAATCAAACACTGAAACGTGAATGGTCAATACAACGATTAGAAACCATAATCTCTGATACCAAAATAGCGTTCTGTATTCACCTACAAATTCTACATTCATATGGAGGTGTCATTTTATAAAGATTCCTATGGCCCATACACTAAGCCTAACCTTTACAAAAAACAATGAATAGCTAAATCAAATGTTTAACTTAGACCACCTTTTGGCCCCATAATGTGAAAGGCTGATCAGATTCGCCTTCCCAAAAGTACACACACAGCTTGGTGGGGCAACTCAATGCAGCTCAGACCTTATAGATGCAGGCTGCAGCACATCAGATTCCACCTCCCTTTCTCTCTCACACAAACACACTGTTAAACACATAAATCAGTACACCGTAGGACCAATTAAAAATACTGCATGCTTCCCTGTAGTATCAATCAATTCCTACAAGGGAGAAAGGGAGAGCGGGAGGCAGAGACAGTATGGTACACACCACTTCATACTGCCTTCTTCTCGTATTAAAGTATACAAGTTATGTGTATTTGACCTTGAGCTCTGCAACATGCAGGCACATGGAATGGTATGTAAATACTGTTGTGGAGCGCTATGGAGGTTTTACAGCCTCATATATCCAAGTCTGGGACACAGATGTACTGCTCTCTCTCTCTTTGTCTTTCTCTCATCAGATTGTTTCCCGTCTTTGCTGTGCTTTGCATCCATATGAGTTTAATCCCAGCCCCTTATATAGAAAGCCAACAACAAACACAAACAAAGATGTGTGCGCGTGTCTTTTCTCCTTCTGGATAAGATTTCAGTGTGGATACAGGGACACCAAGGGCAGTGTGTGTGTGTGTGTGTGTGTGTGTGTGTGTGTGTGTGTGTGTGTGTGTGTGTGTGTGAGAACCAGCTTGAGTTTAAGTTGTTCAGAAGAAAGGCATTATAGCAAAGTGCCATTGGGAATGAAGTGTGGGTCTTTTTTACAGCTATAGTTTGAGATGAAGTCTCTAAGGATATAGTTGCGATCTGGGAACATGGTGACATTACCACAAAGGCTTTACGTAGTACGTTTGCTTGTAACCTGTGTTTTGGACCAATCAGCATCCTTTGAGGAGCTAATTGTGGTTACTTGACTGGTTTAGGTGACGACAAAAAGAGGCGACAAGACACTGGTTCTGGCTTACTATGCTGTGAAGTGATCCACACCTTCCTACATTCATGACATGGTTACACCAAACACTCTAGCACATGCACTTTGCTTCGACTTGTTAATCCCTCACTGCGAAGTGGACCCAGGTACCCTTCAACAAAAACATGCCTGTTTGCTGTACCCTGGCACCAAAATGTTGGAACGAGCCCATCATGGACATCAGGACGGCAGAAAGTCTACCGATCTTTTGTCGAACACTTGAATCCCATCAGATTCACCTGTACCTTGGCCATTCAATTAAAAAGAGAAGCACTTCAATGGTTTGGTTTATTTGAAGGGATTATATCTGACCTTTTTTCTTGTTGTTGTGAGTTTGTATATTTATTGTTTATTACAGTATGTTTAAGTTGCGTCAACTAAGTGAAATGTAAAATGTGAAAATAGGGTAGCATAGATGCCCTATTAGCATCACTTAAGAACTGGAGAGTATTTCTCGATTGGAAAAAAGTGGAATTAAAGGTTGTCTCTCTAAAAATATAAAAATATTTTCAGTCTTCTCCCGACTGGCCTTGGGGGTTAGGGTTGGTTGGCCATCTGATTAGTTGAAGTTATCCCGGGATAGACGATGATAGAAAGTTGGTTGATCCAATCACCTGCAACATATTTATTATAGTTTCTCCGATTTGTGTATCAGGCGTTAGGTTTCACCTGATGGTGGAAAAGACTCCCGAACTTAAATGCAACACCTCCGTTCATGTTTAATCAAAGATGTGGTTGAAAAGAAAGGGTCACAAAGGCCCTACAATCGACTGATAGCCCCAATCAAATACACACACATACTCACAAAGATACACACACAGTATGCCTGAGAGCTCGCTACTGAGGTCCAATTGATTGGGACTAGGGGACCCTCACAGTGAAAATCACATTTAATGATCGACAAAATCGCCCTACACACTTTTGCAAGTCCAGGCACACACACAAAGAAACAGCAGAGACGATATCGCACTGCAGGACAAAAGAGACCCGACATATATATATACAGCCAGACCTCTGAGTGAAAGCCTTTGAGTCCTTCACTCTAAATAATCACGCAATAATACACATGATTGCATTCATGCGTGTGTGCACAAACACGCACAATCACATCCACAAACACCTCCAACCCCCCCACCCGTCACATTCCCAATTTAAAAAATCAGCCATGTTGCCTTTTGTGCGCTCCACCATTCCCTCCTAGGGCAGTGATTGACTCAAAATGGCTCGCGCGGGAATCGATTCGCCTGAGCCAATCGATCCAGGGTGTGGAGGAAAAAGAGCGGAAGGGGAAGAAGAAGGCGAGGAAGGGAAGAAAAACGCAGCTATGGTGCACACATAAGCCACAAAAAAACACAGGATTGGTTAGCCCAGGTTTTTGGGGACATATGTTTGCCCCGTGGTTTCTTTTCAGAGACACTTCACAACAGGACAGAGCTCAAATGTTTGCTCACCCAAACAATGAGGGGATTTGTAGGAGGAGAAAGTGTGTATTGTTCGTGAGAGTGGTGGACAGCCCAGGCACCGGATGACACACACATGAAGGATGTAACATGCTACAGTGAGTGAACGCAAACACACATGGGCAGTTATCAAACACCACACACACGCACGCCATGAAACAGACCAATACCCTCATAAGAGTATGAAACTCCAATCTCTTTACTCTTTGGTCTACTTACACACACAAACATGCGCACAGGCTGGTGGGAGCTGCCAGTATAATCGGAGTGAGTGAGTGTGTGTGTGTGTGTGTGTGTGTGTGTGATGTTGTGTGTGTGTGTGCGTGTGCGTGTCGTGTGTGTGTGTGTGTGTTGTGGTGTGTGTGTGTGTGTGTGTGTTGTGTGTGTGTGTGTGGTGTGTGTGTTGTGTTGTGTGTGTGTGGTGTTGTGTGCCCGTGTGTGGTCACCAGAGAGATGGAGGAGGTGGGGCAGCAGACCAAAGCCATTCCATTCAACAGCATGAATACCAGGGCTTCACAGCACTGAATGCCGCGCGCGGGGCCCCGCCCCGGGGCCGCACACCACACACACCACACCCCACACACACACACCCCACACACACACACACACACACAACACACACCACACACACACACACACACACCACACAACACCAACACCACACACACAACACACACACACAACACACACACACACACACACACACACACACACACACACACACACACACACACACACATCACAGACACACACACACAGCACAGCAACACACAGTTTTGGGTGCCCTTGTGAGGGTTACAGCTCTCACGCTGTTAAGTTGGTGGAGCCCACGCCGATCAGAGGAGACCAGCAGCCTTGCCTGACCTGCCCTCTGACACAGCCGCATATATACAGTACATACACACAAATGCCGGGCGCACCCTCTGCTCAGCATCAAACCCCTCTCCTCCTCCCTCTCCCACACACACAAGCACAAGTTGCACAAATGCAATATACTCATTTCTTCTCTTTTGTGCTCTTCTTTTGAGCTCCTCCTCCATGCTTTCCCTCTCTCGGGCACCCCTTCCTCACTCCTTCTCCATCTTTTATCTCTCCCAGCGCGACAGCTGCTCGCAGAATGCATCGGCGCTAACGATCGGCGCCTCTAAAATGATGTATCATGAGGCAGCTGATGAACGGTGGACTAAAGAAGGGGAATGACTTGATTTTCATTCTTATGAGGCTCGGCTATGGCAGGGCATTGTGCACTAGGAGCTCCCACTGTAAGACAACAAAGGATCGGGCCGAGACTAAAAGCTGAGATGTGGGCCAGTCATAGTCTGAGCCAAAAAAGTAAAATACACTCTTGTAAATAGGGTACACAGCGGACAGAGGTAGGAGAGGAGAGGAAAGGATAGGAAGGAAAGGAGGGAAGATAGCAAAGCCAGGAAGGAAACGCGAAGGAAAGGATGGAATCTAAGTGTGGAGAGTGTGGGCTATTTCAGTTTCAGAAAAAGGAGTTGTCCACCATCTGTCCATATTCAGGAATAAAATGAAAACATGCACAAGTTTCGAGGGGTGCAAGTAGACATTGCTATGCTGAGTTCCATTCCCCCCCCCCCCCAATGATTTCCTACACATTTTCACATTATGTTACTGATATTTTTTTGAAAGCACCTTATTAGGCTAGGTTTGGGGTGGTTGGCGGTATGCTAGATATATGGATACATATTTTTCCTTATAATCGCGGTTTAAATGGTCATTTGATTGTGAAACCATAAATAAAACCTAATCATATAGGGAATCAGCCCTGCGAAGATAGAGACATGATATGAATGATATTTAAAAAAATAGAATGCCCGAATATTGCATATAACTAATGTGGCCGATAGCAAACATCTTAAAACCTCTATGAGCACTTTCCATCCTCATTGACCTCTCACAACCCATGTCTCCGCGCGGCGTAAAGAACCAATAGACATATATATAAAATTAAAGTTCCATAAGATCTATAACTGACCAAGTACTCGCTCATCTTTACTCTCCCGCTAACGCCAACAAGATGATCTGGACTAATATAGAATAATATATAACATGATAGCTTGATATTCCAGTAGCCAAATCTAAATCCTCTTCTCACAAAGGGCTGTCAAGGTCCAGCGATCTGTGTTTAGGTAATTAGGCACCTGTAGTCCACAAATACAAACAAAGGATCGAGAAGAATGAATGTGCGCTAGCATCACATGGTACTGTGAGTGCGGCTGTCCCCAGCAACACCTACCAGGCAGCGTTGCCATGGGTGCTGTCGTTAGGTGACAGAGCAGCGTCCAGGTCTGGGGGTTTGTGGGCGGAGTCGTCAGGTTGAATCATTGCTTCCTGTCTCCCATCGCAGGGCTCCGTCCAAACTGCCGCACAGGACACACCACCCTGCTGGCGGCGGGCTGAGGGGACAACACACAGTCATATAACAGAGTGTTAGGGGTACAGTGAGTGTTTGTGTGGTTTACAGGAGCTAATTCGGTGACGCTGAATACACTTCCCCCCCAAATCCACATCACAATTAGGTTATTTTGGTCCATCCACACCAGAGCCAGAGCTGCTAATTGAAACCAGTGGGAGTAAATGTAGAAATTGATACAGTAATTGGAGTAAAAGTTTGAGCGCTGTAGGGCATAAACGATCACAGAGAGAGGGAGAGAGAAAGCAAAAAGCCTCGCAATGTTCTTTTGGTGTAGATAATTGACCAGTGGTGTGGCAGGGCGTTGGGCTATGAAACACTGGCGTTACGCCTATTTGTCAATTAAAAGCAACGTGCGTGGGTCCACAGGCTCTTGAGTGGTTTTAGACAACCTTTGCACTTGGAGTAAGTGGCAGCAATCATCTCGAACAAAGCTTTTCTTGCTCACGTATTGGAGTGCCGGGGGGAGGCGGTATGGAAGCGCTTTACTGTTTGTTGTTTGTAGTACGTATATTTTTTTTTTCTTGTGTGAATATGTGGTGGTGGCGGCAGAGTGCATTCTGGGCTCCGTTGAGCTTCAGCCCCGGCCCAGAGAGGCTGTCAATCCTGTGGACTCAGCAAGTAGTAGTTACCAGAGACCAGAAGTGGAGATGGGAGAGGGTGGTGGAGGGTTATTTGGGGGGCACAGAGACAAAGACCCTTTCCCAGATAGGACAAATATCCCCCGCCGCCGCCGAGCACGCCAAACTCTAACCTGCGTCTGGCCCTTAGAAGGTATTTACACCAAATAATAAAGGTCCATACTAGCCATTCAGACACCGGTAGCTGGAATTTGCATACCGTATGGATATGTACTTTAAAGGAATAGTCTGATTGTTTGAACTCTGATTGAAATATCCATTAAAAAGTGTACCCAGGTAGTGCATGCCTCAGTTTCGTGAACAGACAGGAGAGACGCCAGCATCGACGACCGCACAGCCAATGTACTTCTGTGGACCGGTGGTACTGTAGCAAACAACATTTATGATCCTAAGAAAGGAACCCTGCTTAAAAAAACAAAGTGGCGTGTCACAAAGTCACACAAAATCGCGAGGCAGCGACAATAGAGCCAGAAACCTGTTTTTAGAAAGTTAAAAACATTCAGTTTTTGTCTGATGTAGTGTGGTTGCTTGGGCGAGAAGTGTAGACAAAACGCGGGTGGCCTAACAAAGAGTTTTTGCTTCTGCGCCTTCGTCCACAGGCCAGTACATGCGCTCTCAGCCTACTGTGCTTCTTCCTTCTGTTATTTCCAAACTGGGAGTGTGCCGACGCCCCCATGTTAATCTAGTTGATACGATGATTATTCACTATATTAACAATCCATTTTCTTAAATACAGAGTTCCACTTATAACAGTGGAATAGAAACATTATCGGCCTGATTTTAACTAATAAAAAGATACATTGTTATTTTCTCGCAATTTTGTTTAATATATTGGTGTAGGAAAACGCTGTGAAGCTTTCAAACTAAAAATAAACGCCTGACATATTGCAAAGATGATGTGCATGTGAACCTTTTTAAAGATGTTCTGCCCTGTCGTGACAGTGATTGCGGCAGCCGGCTGGCTCTTATGCCGCTCATCGAGGTTCATCATGTCCGCACACATTAGTATCTGATTTATCAGACATGACCTTCTTACACAGTAAGGCGGTAGCCGCTGTCGAACCTGGGAAGAGCGACTGTCTGTTATCGAATGCATCTGTTAAAGAACGCACGGACATACCATGATTNGGATAGCAGCTCAGCCTTGAATGGTGACAGGTGTAGAAGAGCGTGTGTGTGTGTGTGTGTGTGTGTGTGTGTGTCTGTCTGTCTGTCTGTCTGTCTGTCTGTCTGTCTGTCTGTCTGTCTGTCTGTCTGTCTGTCTGTCTGTCTGTCTGTCTGTCTGTCTGTCTGTCTGTCTGTCTAACCCACTGGTAATCCCCACAGCGTTAGAGTTTAGATTAGTGTGCTGTTTTTCCTCATCTCCTTCTCCCCTCTGCTTCTCTCTACCCACACATCACAAGTCTTTCTCATCAGACTGTCAGGGGAGAGGAAGCAACAACTATTTGTGTTTGTGTGGTAGTGCTGACAGAGACAGAAGAGTTGTTATATGGCCATATGGTGACAAGGAAGGAGATACAACGACACAAAAGCAGGAGATTTAATCACAATAAGTTAGCATTGGCTAGTTGTGTTGGGAAACCTAGCGACAGTAAGCCATGAACAAGCTCTGTTGTGTGGAGTTACAGTGCCAATAAATAAGCATTGGCCCTCTCTGGATGGTTCTTGTTGTTCCGCGTAGAAACAGGTCTTAACAAGGCTTAATGAGGACTGCTGGGCTGTATAGTGGAGTCCAAGTTAAAGCAAGAGTAAGGACTGAAAACCTCCATGTGTCTCCCTAAAGTAAAGCCTGATTGGCTCTCTGTGGCCCTGGTGCAGAAACAAGTCCAACAACCGTCCTGCTAAGTTTCACTTGTCCTGATGTTGACTGAATGGCAAATGTTGTTTGGATCTGTTTGGCCCTGCAGTGGAAACACGGCTAACTGAAGCCTGTCTAATGAAGAGTGATACAACCACAGCTATGAAAGAAAAACCACATTGAACAATCATGCGGTCTACTCAATTTCTCCCGTATGCATATTGCATTTTAAGTGTATTTGATTTTCTGTTATGTGAGCTTGTAACTTAACAAAGGTCAGTAAACCAGCTGTGATGTGTTCCTGTATGTGCGTGCATGTGTGTGTACAGTACAGTACTTGGCATGTTTGCAAATATATGTCTGTTCCCTGTTGGAAAACTTAACGAACCGTAGCAGAAGCAAAGCAATTTGTGTAATTGAAACGCTTGAAAGCCTAGAGTATGTGTGTGTGTGTGTGTGTGTGTGGACATCAATAGTGTATATATGTGTGTGTACTGTGTGTGTGTGTGTGTGTGTGTGTGTGTGTGTGTGTGTGTGTGTGTGTGTGTGTGTGTGTGTGTGTGTGTGTGTGTGTGTGTGTGTGTGTGTGTGTGTGTGTGTGTGTGTGTGTGTGTGTGTGTGTAGGCTGCAGTACAAACTAAACATACACATACAGTGACATAAGGGGCCTGCAGTTTCCATTCTCTGGCCCCTCACACACTCTTGAACTCCTGTAGAACAGAGAAACACACTCACTCACTTTCCTTGCTTTCTTTCCATTCTCACATTTCCTTGAGTCCAGCATATTTTGAAGATTTACATTTATTATACTGAAGTCTTTCTTAGATTTTTTTCGGGCAGTTTTTTAAGTCCTCCAAGTTAAACAACGAAATCTGTCTTTTGTCTATTCACTCGGTGCTTTTAGCCTGTTAGATAACAGTCCATTTCAACCTGCAATAACTGATTGTGTTGACTTCTTGACGGATAATTATTACTTCAAGCTACTCCATTCACATTATGAAATTGTAATTAAGAAAACCTGTTAAATTACATCAACTTAAAGAAATACAATGATTGTATTACAAAAAGGAAGTTTGGCCAAAACAATTAATAAGATATAGTGGAGCCAAATGATCCTTAAAATACTCAGAAATTGTGGCAGATGGGTGATTTGATTGGTGTAAACCTGGACATCAAAAGTCAGATTTGGAGTTGTCTGTGTGTGTCCATTTTAAAAGTCATTACGAAACTAGAATCATGCTTTGAGAAGCGGCATGGCCAATCACACTTGTTACACACACACACACACACACACACACACACACACACACACACACACACACACACACACACACACACACACACACACACAACGCCTGTAGCACTGCAGCTGTTCTTAATCTGCCCTCACCAATTATTTGTCTGACCTTTTTCTCCTCTGACTGCTTCTCATCACAGCCCTGTGCCCTTAACATTGAATGTGTGTTTCTTCTCTCACTCCCTGCTGAATCACACACAGAGAGATTGGACATAGCTAGCAGTTACATATATCCATCATGTGATACTGGTTCAGTTTATACTCTGCTTATTAGAGTTTCCTAACATGTTTCGAAGCAGAGACAAAGGTGTAACTAATCATATTAAACATGTCTCGGTTCATTTTGAAGCTCTGTAAGCAATGACACGCGAGTCAGTATTCTCTAGGCTGTGAAACTGGCAAAATTAAAACATTAATGTTAGCTACGTCTGTGCTTTTCCTGAGGTGACCTTTAAAAAAATATCAGCTGTGAAAAAAAGGTCTATTTGGAATAAATACAGGTTCATCTGTACATATCAGATATTAATTGGTTTCCTCTCTGTAGTCACATTTATGCATTAAGCTTATTTTAATTCTAGTTATCAGTCTGCCCGAGTGCATGACACTACAGACACATAATGAGGATACTTAGCAAATAATATTGAGCTGGTTATAGTTACTATTTGTTAAATAAATGTATTTTTCTCATTATTTCGTAATAGTCAGGGTCAGAGATTATTCTGTCCCTCTTGTCTTGTTGAAAGGCAGATGTTNGCTCGCTACTGAGGTCGACAATAATTGATTGGGACTAATAGGGGACCCTCACAGTGAAAATTCACCATTTAATGATCGAGCAAAAAATCGCCGCCTAACACACTTTTTGCAAGTCAGCAGGCACACACACAAAGAGACAGGCAGAGACGAGGTTAATCCGCCACTGCAGGACAAAAGAGACCCGACACTATATAATACCTATACAGCCAGACCTCTGAGTGAAAGCCTTGAGCTCTTCACTCTAATAATCACGCAAATAAACACATGATTGGCATTCATGCGTGTGTGCACAAACACGCACAATCACATCAGCACCAAACACCTCAACACCCCCCCCAGCCCGTCACATCCCACTTTAAAAAATCAGCCATGTTGCCTTTTGTGCTCCACCATTCCCTCCTAGGGCAGTGATTGACTCAAATGGCTCCGCGGGAATCGATTCGCCTGAGCCAATCGAATCCAAGGGTGTGAGGAAAAAGAAGCGGAAGGGGAAGAAGAAGGCGAGGAAGGGAAGAAAACGCAGCTATGGTGCACACATAAGCCACAAAAAACACAGATTGGTTAGCCCAGGTTTTTGGGGACATATTTTGCCCGTGTTTCTTTTCAGAGCACACTTCACAACAGGACAGAGCTCAAATGTTTGCTCACCCAAACAATGAGGGGATTTGTAGGAAGGAGAAAGTGTTATTGTTCGTGAGAGTGGTGGACACCAGGCACCGGATGACACACACATGAAGGATGTAGACATGCTACAGTGAGTGAACGCAAACACACACATGGGCCAGTTATCAAACACACACACACGCACGCATGAAACAGACAATACCCTCATAAGAGTATGAACTCCAATCTCTTTACTCTTTGTCTACTTACACACACAAACATGCACAGGCTGGTGGAAGCTGCCAGTATAATCGGAGTGAGTGAGTGTGTGTGTGTGTGTGTGTGTGTGTGTGTGTATGTGTGTGTGTATGTGTATGTGTATGTGTGTGTGTGTGTGTGTGTGTGTGTGTGTGTGTGTGTGTGTGTGTGTATGTGTGTGTGTGTGTGTGTGTGTGTGTGTGTGTGTGTGTGTGTGTGTGTGTGTGTGTGTATGTGTGTGTGTGTGTGTGTGTGTGTGTGTG
>NW_011345603.1:18889-27053 GCF_000735185.1 Notothenia coriiceps | reverse complement strand
AATCATGAAATAAATTGATGAGAAAGTGGGTTTTTAAAAAAAACCTCCTCATGAATAGCCAGAATTATCAAAAGCTCTCAACACTATCTCTCAGGGATTTGTGAGTGTGTGTCTGTGCGGGGAAGATACACACAGACATACACACGCACACACGGACACAGGCACACACAGACAGACACACAGACAGACAGGCACAGACACGCACAAAAAAAAACATCTGGCTGAACATCTGCCTTTCAACAAGACAAGAGGGACAGAATAATCTCTGACCCTGACTATTACGAAATAATGAGAAAAATACATTTATTTAACAAATAGTAACTATAACCAGCTCAATATTATTTGCTAAGTATCCTCATTATGTGTCTGTAGTGTCATGCACTCGGGCAGACTGATAACTAGAANTGAGTGTGTGTCTGTGCTGGGAAGATACACACAGACATACACACAGACAGGAAAGGCAGATGTTCAGCCAGATGTTTTGTTTGTGCGTGTCTGTGCCTGTCTGTCTGTGTGTATGTCTGTGTGTATCTTCCCAGCACAGACACACACTCACAAATCCCTGAGAGATAGTGTTGAGAGCTTTTGGTAATTCTGGCTATTCATGAGGAGGTTTTTTTAAAAACCCACTTTCTCATCAATTTATTTCATGATTTTGTACATTGGTCATTCATGTACAAAATCAGTTATTTGCTTACTTGTTCTTTTAGAAAACTCACTATTTTGTTGATTCATTCAATAGTTTTTGCCTTTAATGCATTCATTCTTTCATTACTTTGCTATCAATGTATATGTTTATCCATTCATTCATTGATTTTCTCAACATTTATGCATGCATTTTTCCAATATTAATTCATGCCTTCAATCATACTTTATTTCATGGATGTATTTCCTAATTTTCATACATATATTTTTTATTCAGTATTTTGTTATAGATGCTTCTTGAGCTATTCCCCCACTCTTCCTCTAGCTATTCAGTCCTCCACAGTTTAAGACATTTATTCATTTGAATTCATTCATTCAATCAGCTATGAAAATGTAATTGCCTCTCCATAATAAATGTCCTCTCCATTAGTACAGTCATTAATGGGCTCCTGGACCCCACTTAAAGGCTGCACTTCACACACGCACAGACATAATGAAAGCTTGGAAATCTACAATAGGAATATTCCTCCATTTTGATTATATATACTGTCACAGATAAGACATAGCCACCATTAATGTTAGTCGATAAAATACACCCCTACTCCTTTGCCCCACAGGTTTACATTTGTTGGCCTGATCTGAACTGTAAGACCTTGAATAAATACATTTAGGGTCAAAGTATCCTGCGGTCATTCAAACTCAGCCTGCAGCTTCTCTCTGTTGACCAGATGGGTCTTTCTAACTGAATTGCACATGCATAAAAACACGAAGACAGTTTGTCAAACCAATCCTCTCTCAGTATCTCCACCAATTTGTATTCATCTTTTCTCCTGTCACTCAGGTGGTTCACCTATTTTCCTCTCTTATCTCTTGTTTTCACCAATAGCTTCCCCGATATAACTCCTATGTCAGAGCTCATACCAGCCACAGTGTGTGTCTTAACCAACCTTTGAGAAATGTGCCAAAACCCACCATATAGACAGGAACTGAGGAGATTATTTGGTTGGTACAGCGCTCTGATTTATTTTTTTCAATTTCTTCACCTTTAACATTTCTCTCTTTGGGACAGATGTGACATCTCTTAATCTCTTCCTACATTCAAAATCCTCCTGGGAATAAAGAATCTGTTGTTTTTGACAGCATGTCATATTTTGTGACATAACAGAATCAGTGATGGTTGAACAATGCTGTGCAGAATCACACACTGTAAACCCAAGACCCACTTTGGTACTCTTGACTTTGTGGAAATAACACATTGACCAGGAGATTTAGACAAAGCAGCGTCTGTTTTTCTGACAAATTAATCCATTGCAAATTTTGAAATCTGCTTATCAAATTCATGTGATCTTGAATCATTTCGTTGATGGACCATTTCTTCCTGTCTGCCTATATGAAGCCATCAGTTCATTAGCTTAGCCTAGCATGATGACTGGAAACACGTAGGGCCGCTCTGTCCAAAAGTATCTCTCTCAGCCTATTAGCCCTTCTTAAGCCAACTCATTAAAACAATAATGTGTTTAATCAATCCTGCCGACACCATTAAGGCAACAGGCGTAAGAAGTCATCGCCTAGAAGTAGTCCAGCATTAACCACTGTAAAACTGCCTTCTGTGTCAGCGAGTAGCTTCAGCTTTATCATGAACAAACAGGTATGAGAATAGTAGATCTAACTTAAAGTTGGGTTAGGTAAGTTTGAGAAACCGGCTCGAGATACACTCTTTGTTATATTTCATGGAATGCTCTTAACATCCCGATAGCAATGAATATCTGAAGTGCTTTGACAAAAAATCCATAAAAAATGTCATCTGTGGAAGCCGTAGCGCTGTAAAAAGCACGACCAATCATCTGAGCCGGCCAGGCTAAAATAACTGGATGGCCTACCTGCCTGTCAGCCTTCCATCTGTGCACAAACTTATCTCGTGCCCTCATTGGTCATGTGCGCGTTCGTGTGTGTTGGAGGAGGGGCTCTGTAAGGAAGTGGCAGATTTGTTCCGGCTGTGTATTTTCAAATTCTAGTGCACTCGAGTTGCTTTCTCCAAAATGACCTACCCCACCTTTAAGGAAGTGTATTTTATAAAAAAAAGTTGAGCTATTTCTTGTTAAATAAAGTCAAAAGCTGTTCCACAGTAGTTACAAATGACGAAGCAAACTGTAGGCACAACTGCACACAAGTCTTGCAGTGTGTGAGAGAGTGTGTGTAGCTACATCTGGCCCCAGGCGTTATGAGATGCTTCTGATCAGCTGGACGTGCGGCGCTGCTACCTGACAGCCAGGCGGGCCGGAGCAGAGTGGCAGACTAAAGATAGGCCGAGAGTCCTCAGAGGAAAGTCGTCTGGCTGTGCTCTGACACTTCCCCATAAACACGGAGAGAAAGAGGAAATCCCGGCTAAGGTTTGATTTTAGTAACGTACTGTATGAGAGTGCAGGTCCCTCCACACCGCCTCCGCTGTCATCTTTTATTCATTTGCCACTCTGCAAAATTCATAATTCATACCCACAGTGGTGTGTAAGTGTGTGTGAGAGTGTGTGGATATGGGGAGAGATTCGGAGGTTAGAGGGTTCATATGTGGTGGTTTCTATAGAGTGTGTGCTCAAGTTAAAGAAATGTTATATCCGGGAGGTTTTTGTGAATCTCTGCGCTCGGCATCAACAGCATCTGACTTGTCACGCATGTCTCACAGCCACAATGCACTATGGGTAAATATGCTATTGAGTACACACTGTGTCTTTGTTGTCTTATCCCATTGTAAAATAATTTGGAAGATGTTTTTTGATTAAAGAAATAGTGATAAAGTTGCGGTTTGTTTCTACCTGAGACCCCTTTTGAATATACGGTAGTTCACACAATATATATATATATGTGTGTGTGTGTGTGTGTGTGTGTGTGTGTGTGTGTGTGTGTGTGTGTGTGTGTGTGTGTGTGTGTGTGTGTGTGTGTGTGTGTGTGTGTGTGTGTGTGTGTGTGTGTGTGTGTGTGTGTGTGTGTGTGTGTGTGTGTGTGTGTGTGTTTGTGTGTGTGTGTTCATCTGTAGAATAAGGTCATCCATCATTACTTCCCCATCCGCCTGTATCTCACTCTTGCTCTCTCTACCTTTCTCATCTCCAGAATATAGATTTTAATCTCGTTTCCAACCCCGTGCATAGCGCATGTGCCGTCCAGCCTCAATCTCAGATTCAGGCGTGTATCGATGTATAGAAACTGGCAAGAAGACTGAAAGCAGATCCCTCTGATACTAATAACACAGTCAGGAACAAAAGCTTCAGCTCTGCTTATTGGAGTCCTTTACTTTTGCTTTGATTAGTTCAACACTCCACAATGCTCTGTTCCACTAATGAAGGCTGTGCGGGGTGTTTCACATTCACAGGCATTAAGCTGTTGTTACCCAGAGTGACTTCAGTTGGTGCACTTTAGAGCCCAGAAACGTAAAGGAAGTTGGAAAACATGGTAATGAGATTGATGGCTCAGTTGGTGCTGATTGTTTACCATAAGAAAAAAACGATTTCAGACTTTCTAATATACCTTTTATTCAAAAGAATGTATGTTGAGAGTTGAATTTAGTTTGCAGTGAAGCTCGATGTGTGTGCTAGTAGGATCCGAAGACAGATCTGAAAATAAGCAGCTTCAGAAAGCCAGCGAAACTAAAAGATGAATGAAATGGGTTTACATTTTAAAATATGGATCTGAATCTATGTAGAGCCTTTGAAGTGACCCATAGAAAACTGATGAGGCCGTTTTTGAAGCATGGATAAACTTAATATTTAATGAATGTTTATAATTATTTTAGCCCCGACAAAGTCATGTATAAATATACACATACTGTATGTCAGGATATTCTCAATACATTTCAAATTATTTAGCAATATGAAGTATTTGAGCACAATACAAACCAAAACAATAAAACAAGATGTTGACACAGGTCGACCACACAGGACCCAGCTCAGTTAATATTCTACTTTATTGTGAAACAAGTCCTTTTCATCTCAAACGGATGAAATTACCATCGATATGCAGTGAACTGGCAGGGGTTCCCTGACGGGGGCTTTTTTCCACGTTGCCCGGTTGATAATCAAGCCTTGCCGAGGTGAGACAACCAAGTGGCATCCACCATAAAAAGAAGCAGCTTGAAAGGCTAAACATGTCTCTAATTACTTTTCAAAATACACAGTGAGGGCATTTAGAGACTAATCAGAATTCATTGCATGTCTCCACTAACTTGATGGCTATCTCAAAAACATTCTGAGCATCAATGTGAGATCCCCCCCCCCCCGTGGCAGAGATGGTATCTTCCTCTGATGTATGTCTCAGTGTATATCCTCTCTGGATCCCTTCTTTGCTCCCCTCCAACTTAATCACTATTGATCTCCACATTCTTTACCGTCCCTCCCTCAGTCTCTCACCCTCCTCTTCCTCTTCAGCGTTCATTTCTTAGGTTTCATCTATTTTCCTGTTCTTTTCCCCATTTAATTTCCTGAATCTCACCTTTCACTATCTCCCTCTCTACCTCGGGCATCAAATCATATATCCATCTTTTTCCAATCGTTACATCGGTCCAGTTTTTATGTTGGCTTGGGTCTCTTTCTTCTCCCTCCCCTTGGCACCTGTGCTGGCTTTCTTCAGTCCTATTTCTCTTTGTCTTCCCTCCCGTTATTGGTCGATTCTTACCTCTGCCCATTTGTCTGACCAGGCTTTCATCTCTTGTCGCCTTTTCAAGTTCCACCCCTTTCTTTCTTTCTTTCTTTCATTGCTTCTTGTTTCCTTCCCTTTTCACCTTCTCGTTGTCTCTCTTGTGTTCCTCGTTCTCATCTATCCCTCCATGCTTTCTGTTTTTAGATACTGAGGCTTGTCTCTCTCCTTCTCCCTTCTTCTCCCCCCTCTCCACTCACACCCTTCCCTCCTATTCTTTGTGCCATAAGTATCTCCACATTTTCTCTTGTTATGCCTCGAGCAAATGTTGATTCTCCTCTTTACTTTTCATTTCAACTCCTCCTGCAGGTTTCTCTCGTTCCCTATTGTTCTCTCGTTCCCATCTCGCCTCTTTTTCTTTAATATCGTACCTTCATCTTCCTCCTCCATCCTCCATCCTGAGCAAAGATTGGATGAGGAATGGGATCATCTGTCAGACGAGGACTCGCTTGCTCTGTCTTTGAGAGGCCGAGGAATTTGAGAAGCGGTTTATTGATTGTTCCTTCAACGCAGCATTTGTTTTTGTTTAAAGGGAATATGTCTTGTTGTGTGTATATGTGTGTTTGAACACGTACAATCAAACACTGCAGTCCACGAGTGAGTGTCCATGCAATCGATGCATTACGCTTTCTTTTGTGCAAAATCAGTACAAGATGCAAACGCTATTTCTTCTGTCTGTTACATTTACCCATCTGTTGTTGTCGGACTTCAACAATGCAATAACAACATTACAGAATCAACATGAAATACAATAGACATTTTTAAAGGGAAAAAACATCTTCTTTCTTTTCTATAACAAATAAATAATAACTCCATCATTCAGGAGCAGTATCAATGTTTTTATTGTTATGTTCCACAGTATCATTCCTGCTTTATTCAAATATGTATTTCTATGAGAGAGTTGCTGTGAGAAACACAAATGCTATTATTTGGGAGCTAAGAAAAACAAGCCTTTTCTCAATGGAGTTCGGCTCTGTTTAGGCTCTCACCAGACGCTGCATTGTGGAATCCCTCAGAAGTAAAAACGTGCCCAAACTTGGAGACACCATGGGACAGTTCCAGGAAAAGCTACTTAAGAAAACACAATCTTGGTGCACCATGTACTAACTAGATAACCATGGCATATAAATAGAAACAAGTCCAGGTTGTACTCTTTTTTCTATTCGCGCATCTTTTATCGATGCAGTGAAGCCGGTCGAGTCCAGCCTTCACTTCTCACCACTGCTTGCCTTTTACATTTTTTAACGCAGCCCTCAGATTTGATTCTGCTGCTCTCCACAGGTTTCTCCAAAGTGTTTCATTTATTGTTTCCACCTCTCCTTCTCTTTTAATATTCCCATCATTCCTTCCATCTCTCTCCATGCCGTGAGTAGGCGGACACCAGCGGAGGTGAGAAGTGAGAGCTTGAGTGTGTGCCCAGGAACCATGGCAACGCTGTCCTAATTGGCCAATGGCATGCATGATTGTCAGCTGTTGTCGGTGAGGGCTGTTGGTGCAGACAGGCGGCAGGGTTGGACAGCCCCAGACGGGTCCTTCAGATATGAGGAATAAGAATGACAATTTATTCTTTTTATCTCCAGTTTGAGCCTTGAAATCAATTTCTCCAGAAACTAAAGCTCTTGTTGAAGTGGATGAGTAGTTCGCTGCTTTGTCTGTGTGTCTCAAGTGTGTCTTTGAGGCTGAATTTGTGTTTCTAAGACTCTCCTCCCATGAAAAATAACAGCATCATAATTTAAGCAAATCCCCTGAAAAAGACTAATATTCACTTCAGAGCTGTCGTAGCCATAGGGATTATAGCTCCTGTCTTTCAGGACCAATGAAAAAGACAATGTGCTGTTGTTTTAGAGCCACAAAAGCTCAAAAGAGAGAATGTTGGATTGATGGGCGAAAAAACATTGGACTTTAAAGAGGACCTACTAAGCTTTCTTTGGGTTTTTTCCTTTCCTGCATTGTGTTGACTCGATGTCTCGCAGTGGTTTGCAAAGGTGAAATCTCAAAAGGGAGTTTCTCAGTATGAGAGCACTGTACTGTTATCTGTAGAGGCACAACATTCAAATAGGAACCTGAAAATGATAAAAGCATTGGGCTCTGTCTTATAGGGGTATCAAGAGCCAGCTGTTTATTCTTCCTAATGTTGGCTGAAATGTTGGTGACGTGATCAAACACACATGTAGTGGCCAAAATCCCCCAAAAAGTTTGTCTTGTAACCTTCACCTCAAAAGTTATTGTTCTTGGCCACATGTAGAGCTTGGGCCTCGGAAGCAGTGTCAGACTCGCAGTACACAATCCACTCGACGTTTCAGTTGCTTTTCAAGGTTTATTTCCAGCAAAACATAAACAAAATACGAAAACAATATTTAACATAAACTTAAACAGCAGATCCTAATAATCTGTATTTGACTAAGTATAAGGCTGCGTCTGCGTGTCAATGACGGTATTGCTGCTGCCTGCTGCTCTCCCGTCACACACCGCACCTCCAACTTAAAGCCTTAGCCCCGCCCCCTTCACCTGAGCAATGCACACCTCTTACTGAAACAGAAAAATGCTTTAATAAAGGTTCCAAATAAATCAAAACAAAATAAACTTAAATGTGGCTCCTACAGTGACGAACAATGAATTTTGTTTTGCCAACAAACTAAACACGTTCTTTACCCGTTTCGAGTCACTGGATAATTCTGCAAAGTGCACTGAAATGCTCGAAACCATAATACCTGCTTCCTCTGACAAAATGACCATCAGTGTCGAAGAGGTCAGAAAAACCTTTCAGTGCACCAACACCAAGAAAGCGGCTGGGCCAGATGGGTGCAGCGGTTTTCTGCTGAAGAACGTTGCTACT